>NC_069079.1:129282172-129582172 GCF_025698485.1 Gossypium arboreum | reverse complement strand
AATTGAACACAAAAAATTAACGTAAAAAAATTCCTCCAAAGAGGATAAAAAACCACGGGTAAAAATAATTTTACTATAATGGTAAAATAACGAAGAATACAAAAGATAGAGATAAAAAATTAAACCCCGAAAACCCGAAAAAAAAGAACCCTCAAAACGTAAACATAAAATTATCTAAATGTGTTATAAGTTCTAATATCTAATGGGTGTTTTTTCTAAGGTTTTTTGATACAATGTCTAGAACTACTTATAACTCCTCCTCAACCCTTAAATAAAAGGATAATATGTTTCAGAGCACTTAAACCCATGTCTTTTTGCATTGATAACAATTTTGATGCCAGCTAAGTTAAAACTTAATCCGCGATTTTAGAATTTTTTTTTAAGTGTTTTATTGTTAATATAAATCCACTAAATTGGTTCACAATTTTGTCCCACTGGAAGACCTTGACTCTGGACTACACAGCAGTTACCATTTGCCAAATAAATTAATGTTTTAAAGGACATTAAGAAACATAACTCTTTGGCTTAAAGAAAATTAGGCCAAGAAAATCTTAAAGAAAATCAGGCCAAGAAAATCTACCTTAGTATGTTAAACTTTTCTTTTGTAGAATACTTTAAAGAAATCAAGCCAAGAAAATCTAATTCCTTCGTATGGTTTGCTCTTTTTATTTTTCTCTTCACAAAATCCTTAGGTTATTTTGTTTGAATACTCTTTCTTTATGACTACTTCTTCTTCTTCTTCTCGTCAAATCAAGCATCAAGTTTTCTTGAGCTTCAGAGGTGAAGACACGCGCCTTAACTTCACCAGTCATCTACTCAAAGCTTTGAAAGACATGGGAGTGAATGTCTTCTTCGATGAAGAAAAACTGGAAAAAGGAGAGCTACTTTCAAAAGCACTTTCTCAAGCTATTGCAGCCTCAAATCTCTCAATTATCGTTTTATCCGTAGACTATGCTTCTTCAAAATCATGCCTGGCTGAAGTTTCCGACATCATAGACCGCAAGAACACTCAAGGCCATATTGTTCTTCCCATCTTTTACCATGTTGATCCTTCCCATGTGCGAAATATTGGTGGGAGCTTTCAGATATCCTTTGAAGAGCATGAATCAAAGAGGTTAGTTGATGAAGTGAAGCGATGGAAAGCTGCTTTTGCTGAAGTTGGTAAATTAAAAGGTTGGCATATAGATGGTGGGAAATTTGATAGGTAACTATATTTTTCCTCTTCTTATATTTATCTTTGTATTAGATTTCATGAAATCTACACCATCCATATTTTTTTTCTTGAGCTTTTTTTTTTTAATTTCTTTTTAAGTTTTAAGAAAAATTTACTAATTCATTTAATATTTTTTTATAAATTTCTAAAAACTTAACTCCTAGATACTAAAACCCTATACCTTGACCCTTAAATCATAGACCTTCAAATTCTAAACTCTAAAAATTATATTTATCTTAAATTTAAAAAAAAAAAAACTTGTCTATAAGAACCTATCAAACTTACATGCTGTCATCTTACCATTTTCTTTCTTTATTATCTGCTAGACCTGAAGCCGAATATATCAAGAATATTATTGAATATGTTACAGAAAAGTTGACAAATAGCAACCCTAAAAGTGCTTCTGAGGAACTGGTTGGATTGGATTATCAGAAAAACACGATTTTGAGGCTGATTGAACGAAAAGACTGTCGTGCAATTGGACTTTGGGGAATAGGTGGTATAACCAAAACTCCCCTTGTTGATGATGTACATAAAGAAGTCTCTCCGAAGTCCGGAGATTGTAATGATTTTCATCAAAATGTTAGTGAGAATATAGAAAAGCAAGAAGTGAGATCTTTAAGAAATGATCTTTTTTCCAAAATATTAAATGAAGAAATATGTATAGACACCCTTTTGATTGGACCTAGTTTTATCCAAGAGAAACTAAACAATAAGGAAGGCTTCAAGTGGAAACAAGACCGAGTTTTTACTGGGATAGTGACACTACAAGTTGGGAAATGGAATACCTCTTGTAAGTTTCTTGTCTTTGCAACTTATCTTAATATAGATTCATCATATGTGCCAAATCCAGCTTATCTAATTGCTAATTAATCTAGTGCAGTACCCATCAAACAAAATCCACATATGCTATTGTTGATGCCTTTTCAAGCCAAAGGTAATGACAACGAGGGTAACCGAAATGCTGAAAGCATAATGTTAGATGAACAAATCTTACAAAGGGACCTGCAGATTACCGTCGAGGAAGAAAACTATGCTGAAGCAGCAAAAATCAAGGATGATCTTCGAGTCCTACATGAGGATAGTAAGGCTTTGGTACTGATAGCAAATTTTGGGTTTTATGATGCTTTTAGGAGAGGGGATCTAGACATGATGCAAAACCTTTGGGTGAAAGGAGATGATGTTTGTTGTGTGCACCCAGGGGGACAAGGGATATCTGGTTATGATTCCATAATGAAAAGCTGGAAACTTGTGTGGATGAACTTCGAATTTCCACTAGAGATAAAGCTGAAAAATGTTCGAGTTCATGTTAGAGGAGATTTTGGGTATGTTACGTGCGTGGAATCTGTCAAGACAACAAAAGGTAGCAATTGGTTTCCGCTGTTTGTAACAAATGTGTTTGAGATGATTAATGGTCAATGGCACATATGCATTCACCAGTCTTCTTAAGCATAGTTCCTTACTAGTATGTTTTGTAGTCTTAGTCAAACTTATTATGTGTGTATATATATGGACTTGAAAACATTTTGGATAATCATTTGTTGAACACATTGTTCTTCTTTTGAACTTTTCCTTTTTGATCTTTTGAATTTTTCGTTTTGATAGAATCTGGTTTTTGCTGGAACATTGTTCAAAATATAAATAATATGAATTCTAAGCAGAGACTTGTTGGAGCAGATATCACCTTGTCTAATCCCATTCAAGTTTCACACTGTTAAGGATGAGAATCGTAAAGACAAGGAAAAAGATGCATCAATTACCATCCGATACTGTTGGGGTTTTTGCATGTAAACTAAGGAGAATTGAAGCAAAGAATGAATGCAAAGAAAATTGTTTACAAGAAGATGACTAAGAATCACTTGTGTATTTCATTAAGATGATGAACATATATGTGATACAAGGCAGCCACCTAATGTGTAATTGCTCCCATTAATACTTAACTAAAACATAGCTTAAATTACACACAAAGAAGCTTACATATAAACTATTAGATCACTTCATACAAAATCAGCAACTAATTTTACTAACTCAAAGTCATATTACAAAACAAATGAAACATGTTGCAAATGAACAAAATGTTGTTGTTGCATTGGTTCAGCTTTAATGCTGGTTTGTTGTTGCATTGCAGGCCAAAGTTCAACACTTCTCCTTGGACTGTATGCAACAAACACCAATACTTCTTCTTAAAGGATCAAACCTTGTAGCACCTAGAGACTTAGTTAGAATATCCGCAAACTGATTTTCTGAGCTGCAATGAATCATATTCACCTCCCTTGATTGTTCAGCCTCTCTAACAAAATGAAATTTAATCTTAAAATGCTTGGTCTTGCCATGAAATACTAGATTTTTACCTATGGCAACAACTGACTGATTGTCAACTTTAATTTCAGTAGCATCAACTTGCTCTTCATTCAAATCACATAAAGGTTTCCTAAGTCAAATGGCTTGATTTAACAGCTGCAGCAGCTGTAATGTACTCTGCTTCAGCGGTAGATTGAGCAACAATTTGTTATTTCTTTGAGCTCCAAAAAAAGACCCCTAAGCCAAGAGTGAAGAAATAGCCAGAAGTGCTCTTCATGTCATCAATGGACCTTGCCCAATCACTATCAGCTTGAGCTCTTTTCCCTTCTCAAATTTCACTCCATACTCCGAAGTCCCGTTTACATATCTAAGAACTCTTTTGGCTGTTTTAAAATGAATAATATCGCAGCAATGCATAAATATGGACAGAAGGCTAACAGCAAATATGATATCAGGCCTTGTAGCTGTCAAGTAGAGCAGACAACCTACAAGGCTTCTATACTCCTTTTCATCAACTCTCCCATGGTTCCCATTGCTGGTTAATGTTTTACCTTGAGCTACTGGTGTGCTAACAATTTTGCAGTTTGACATGCAAAATTTGTTTAGAATCTTCAAAGCAAAAGCCTGCTGACTTATGAAAATAGCTTGGTCAGTCTGAATTACTTTTATGCCAAGAAAATATGTCATTTCTCCTAAGTCAGTCATTTCAAAGACATCATGCATTTGCATTTTGAACTCATCAATCAACTCCCCATTGTTTCCAGTTACTAACAAGTCATCCACATAAAGTGACACAATCAGCAAAGTTTCATTTTCTGATTTCTTCACATAAAGAGTAGGCTCACTGATACTCTTCTTGAACCCAAGCCTAGACAGGTATGCATCAATCCTGTCATACCAGGCCCTTGGTGCCTGCTTCAACCTTACAAGCCCTTTTTCAACTTGTAGACCTTGTCCTCTTTATCAGGAACCTTGAACCCATCTGGTTGTTTAATGAAGATCTTTTCCCTGAGAAAGCCATTTAAAAAAGCAGACTTGACATCCAACTGATGCACTTTCCATTGCTTTTGAGCACCCAAGGCAAACAGAAGCCTTATTGTATCTAACCTTGCAACAGGAGCAAAGTTTTTAATGAAATCGATCCCATACTGTTGGTTGTATCCCTTCACCACAAGTCTTGCCTTGTGTTTGTTTAGAGTCCCATCAGCATTATATTTGACCCTAAACACCCACTTCACACCAATAACCCTCTACTGGTCTGGTCTGTCAACCAATTCCCAAGTGTCATTCTTGTGTATCATCTTCATTTCAACTTCTATGGCACTTTTCCAACACTTTTCTCTGGCAGCTTCATCGAAAATTGTAGGCTCAAGTATTGCAACATTACATATTTGATATATGTCAGTGATGGTTCTTGTGCCTCTCACAGGTGTATCATTAAAATCATCACCAATTTGCTCTTCTTCTTCCGCTGGTTGTAGATTGTTGTCTTGTTGACTTTTATCATCCAGTCTTGCATCTGTACCATTCCATTTCCATACACTTTATTCATCAAATTTCACATCCCTGCTCACCATGATCCTTTTGGTGGAGGGATCAAAGATCATATATCCCTTATTTGTGCTCCTGTAACCAACAAGGATCCCTGGCACAGATCTTTTCTCCAGTTTGGTTCTCTTCTCAGTTGGGATAAGTGTATAGCAGACACAGCCAAACACTTTTAAATGTGAGACTGTTGGCTTATGCAACACCCCTTACCCGTATCCAACGCTGGAACAGGGTACGAGGCATTATCGGACTTATAACACAAACATACATATAAAAATGAGGCTTAAATTTTCATTCAAATTAAATCCAATCACATGCATACATATCGTCCCTAATACGAGCCCTGAAATTAAATTGGATGGTAGAGTCGATTAAATTGGATGGCAAATTAAATTACACCTACAAACAATGAACAACCATGAAATTAAAAAATAATCTAAGGATAAACAAGAATTAAATAAGTTAAAAACATGATCCACTAATGTATTTTCAAGAATAAACAATATTAATGATCCATTAATGTATTTTCAAGAATTAAATAAGTTAAAAACATGATCCATTAATGATCTATTAAAAATAATCTAAGGATAAACAAGAATAATAATTTAAAAAACTAAAAAATAAAATAAAATAAAAGATTAACTAACCTTTTGGTTATCTAGGCTTTCTGTGTATTGCTTTAGTGTATGAAAGCTACCAAATTTGCCAGCTGAGCAGGAATTCCTCCAGCCAAATTGGAATCCCACTAACTTTATGATCTGTCACAATTTCATCCAAAGACTGCTTCAAACTTCTCAGCTTTCTTAATTCAAAGAATTTTTGCACTTATATTTTATATATTCCTTTGTTCTAATATATTCTACTTTTGAACTTGATTGTCTATCTTTTTTATTTCCGTTCACTATACAATTTAATCTATGAAATTTCAAAGGCACAAAAAAGGATATAGGCCTATGCAATATATTTGCCAAATGAAATCAAGCAAGAAAATCATGAACTAACAATGAAGCAATAGTTTAGTTACCACACCAAGAGAAAGGTAATAAGGTAGTAAACTGTATTCAGTAGCCCATAAGAAAACACCCCAGAAATTCCATATTGTCCCGATTTCTTTAGCACACTGAGATAGCAAACAAAGTGCCTTTCAAATCAAATTCAATATAAACACAAAGTCAGCTATATCAAAAACAACATCAATAGATGACAATCATTATCCATTTTCAAAGAGACTGAAATTAAATAAAGGGTCCATATAAGTAGTAACAAAGTTTTCGGAGGAATGAGTGGAAGAATGTTTGGGTAGCAAACTTTTCAACACCCGAATTGCAGAAAATTGAAACAAATTCAATTTTTTTAACAACATATTTATTCATTACCTATAGGAAACCAAAATGCACATAAACCCAAACCCAAAATGCATAAAATAATACAGGAAAGGGGAAATCAGTCGTAAATACCTATAGGACTCGAAATTCCAGCGACAGCGGTAGAGAGAAGAGGCTATGACAGAGAGAAGAGGATGCAGCAGAGAGAAAAGGGATTTCAGAAATTGGAGATTTCGATCAGTTGGGGATTGAAAAGTTAGGAAATTATGGAAAATAATTTGGGGAAGACGCCGTTGGGGAAAATAGGAGAAAAGAAATTGGGAAACTGGGGGAATGGAATCGGGGTAATCTGATTTGAGGGAAAATGAGAGAAAAGAAATTGAGAAATTGGGGGAATGAAATCAGAGTAATTTAATTTGAGGGAAAACTAGGGAAATTCGGGGCTAAACAAATGACGCCGTTTAAGTTAGTTGAATTGAACCTTACGGCGTTTATCATAAGTACCACCAACGCAGCTAAAACAGAAACGTTTTGGCTACTCATAATCGATATTTATGGCGTTTTAGTAAAAAGGCCACTAAAAAGTAGATAAAAACGATAGCGTTTTGCATAGTCTTAAAACATTTTTGCGGCGTTTTATGATAAAATGCCACTAAAGGATATCTTTTTGTGGAATTTTAGTAAAAACGCCATTAAAAAGCCAATAAAAGCGGCAGCGTTTTGCACAGTCTTAAAACATTTTTGCAGCGTTTTATGAGAAAATGCCACTAAAGGATATCCTTTTGCGGCATTTTAGTAAAAACGCCACTAATTGGCAGACAAAAACGGTAGTGTTTTGCACTCTCTTAAAACATAATTGCGGTATTGTTTGTGAAAACGGCACTAAAGGCTATCCTTTTGTGGCGTTCTAAAACGCCACTAAAACAAAGCTTAAGACAGCAACGTTTTGTAATCATTTTGCCATTTCACTTTTTTTTCCTATTTTATTGTTTGTGTTTTGTTTTTTGCTCTTACATTAATATATATATACACACACATTAATATCCATATGAAATTTATTTTTTAGATTTTAAGGTTTATGGTTTAAGATTTTAAGGTTTAGGGTTTAGGGTTTAGGGTTTATGGGTTAGTGTTAGGAATTAAGGTTTGGAGTTTAGGGGTTGTGGTTTAGTGTTTAGAGTTTTAAGGGTTTGTGATATGATATTTAGGGTTTAAGGTTTAAAGGATTACTGATTTAAAGGTTTAGGGGTTAGGGTTTAGTGAAAGCCATAACATTGATTTTAACAGCTTGGTAACTTAAATGAAAACTTCTAAATAGTTTAGTTATCAAAGTGTAACTTTTCATAATTAAGTAACTAAAATGAAATTGACTTTCCCATAGGTAAATGAATGGTGTAGTTAATTTATATTGTTTATAAAGTCAACTTCAAAATAAAAATAAGACCTTATTTGTTATAATTTGGTCCTATCAAAATAGACGATTACCTATCCATATCAATCTATTACTTTTTTTATTTATTTTTCAATGTTTTTTAAATCTAATATTTAAATATATTAAATGGTTTAGATTAAATATTTTTAAATATAAAAGCATTAATTGATTGCATAAAATTTCATCATTTAACAAATCTCAAGTAAACCTTAATTCCTAAACCATTTAATATATATAAAGTTTATCTATTATCTCTTAAATAATTTAAACTATAATCATAATTTTAATATATTAAAATTAATATTATCTCTTTACAATTGTATAAGAAATTATTTAATATATAAATTTAAAAGCACTAATTAATCTAAACCCTTGACTGCCATCCCCAAAACCTTAAACCATAAAATATAAACCTTAAACCCTAAATCCCTAACCCTTAACCCTTAAACCTTAAACCCTAACCCTTAACCCATAATCCCTAAACCCATAATCCATAAACCTTATATATAGCGGCGTTTTTCAAAAAGCACCGCTAAATCTCGATCTATTGCAGCGTTTTTTAGAAAGCGCCGCTAATGCCACTGAAGCTCAACATAAAACGACGTCGTTGTGCTTAATTTTTTTGCGGCGTTTTTGCTCGATCTATAGTTGCGTTTTTCGAGAAGCGCCGCTAATTCTCGATCTATAGCGGCGTTTTTTAGTAAAACGCTGCTGAAAACGCCGCTAAAAAATTGTTTTTCTGTAGTGAACTTAAATGCAAATGTAGAAAAAAGTTGAAGAGAATCATTCTCATTCAACTCCTTTACCTTATATATCTTATATATGCGGTTAGCTCTTCCATTTTTAAGTACTTGTCTATCTCTAGATGTTACAATGATTTTACTTCCAGGACCAAAATATTTGACACCCATAAAATCTAATTGGGCTGAGTCACTAACATCATCAAGGACAACAAGCACTTTTTTATTATTCAGCCTCTCTTGATAAGGGTATCCTATAGAAGGGGTATCAATACAAATTTCTTCTTCGTTTAACAGTTTGGAAAGAAGTTCATTTCGTAAAGATTCATTCCCCTATTTTTTTATTTTCTCACTAATGTTTTGAAGAAACAAACTACATTCAAACTTTGGAAAGACTTCCTTATAAACAGCATCAGCAAGGCTAGTTTTGCCAATACCACCCATTCCCCAAAGTCCTATTACACGTATGTCCACTTGCTCAATCAACCCCAAAATCTTCTTCTTTTGATCATGTATTCCCACCAATTCTTCAGAAACACTTCTACAATTGCTATTCAACTTTTTTAAAACATATCCAACCACATCTTTAATGTACTCAGTTTCAGATCTAGAAAATAATTAAAAAAAATCAACCGTCAAAAGAAAGATATGTCAAATATAATAAGATAAATATATATATACATATATATAGTTACCTATCGAATTTGCCTCCTCCTATATGCCACCCTTTTAATGTACCGACTTCAGTGAAGGCGGCTTTCCATCGCTTCACTTCATCAACCGACCTCTTTGATTCATGCTCTCCGAAGGATGTCTTAAAAGTCCCACCAATATTTCGCACATGGGAGGGATCAACATGGTAAAAGATGGGAAGAACAATATGTCCTTGAGTCTTTTTACAATTCATGATCTGAGAGAGTTCACTTAAACATGATTTCGAAGAAGCATAGTCTTTAGATAAAACAAGGATTAAGAAATTTGAGGCTGCAATTGCTTGAGAAAGTGCTTGTGAAAGTTGCTCCCCTTTCTCTAGTTTTTCTTCATCGAAGAAGACATTCAGTCCCCTGTCTTTAAAAGCTTTGAGTAGATGACTGGTGAAGTTAAGGCGTGTGTCTTCACCTCCGTAGATCAAGAAAACTTGGTGCATCATTTGACGAAAAGAAGATGAAGAAGACGCCATGAAAGATTATGGATAATGTAAGTGAGGCAAAGGGAAAAAATTATAGCAAGGGCGCTTTGGTTTGCCTTTTGAAGAAGAAAAAAAATTTATTTCTCTTTTTCCTACTGCTACATATAATCCTTTCTTACCTTTTTTTTTTTTTAATTACATTAACAGTGCAAAACCTAAACAACAAAAGCGACTAACATGATTTGAACTCAGGCCACACCTGGAGCGGTAAACACCTTTGACCATCACATAGAGTTAAATCCATTCTTACCTTTAAATAGAAAGAAAAGACATATTTAAACACACTCAAACGTCTTTAAACATTCGTGTGATGCTATTTTTTTTCTATTAAAGATTGTCATTAATAAGCTATTTAAATTCCATCACTAAGAATATTTTGTTTTTTTTTCATCACTTAAATAATGGCTTTAATTAGAGATAAATTCTGGCACATTCAGATAACATAATTACCTAACAAATATATTTATAAAATTCACATAAAAAATTAGACTTTATTAAAATATTTATTATATATATTTATGTTTTTAATATAATAAAATATATATATTATTTTTATGGTAATGATTTTAGTATAAATGTTTTTTAATGTATTACAAAACTTTTATTTTAATATTTTTAGTGTATTTAATATATTATTTTTAAAATTTAATTTTAAATATAGACCAAACAGGTTTATTTTTAAAATCGGATCAATTTGGACAAAATGTAAGGCGATCAACACCTCTAAGCTAACTCAATTAGTATTTAAGTAATGTTATTATCTTCCTTCATTGATTGAGAAAAAACAAAAACAAAAACAAAAACAAATCAATAGTAGGTACAGAGTCAAGAGTCATCTTCTCATCTCTTTTTTCCACGAAGCTATATAACTAGGAATTTCGCTGAAATTTCATGGAAAATCTGCTGATTACACTAAAATGCACAAGGAAAAGATAATCCAAACATTATAGAAATGGGGTTTGGGG
The DNA here is from genome assembly GCF_025698485.1 of Gossypium arboreum. NCBI lineage: Eukaryota > Viridiplantae > Streptophyta > Magnoliopsida > Malvales > Malvaceae > Gossypium > Gossypium arboreum. The sequence goes on along the minus strand of NC_069079.1, from coordinate 129,571,459 downwards.
GCATTAATTTATTCTTTATGCAAAGCTCATTAGTGCCAAATATCTCCAATAACTGCAGAAAGGGTATTAGATACGACCCCTAGAGAATGAATGGTGGAAGACAACAGTGCCTTAATTTTAGGACATGGATATCCATATTTGTATACACAAAAGTATAGGCTATGGACCATTAAACACAGTTGAGTCTTTATATTTGATGTACAAAATGGGACTCCTTTATGGCAAACTTAAGCTTGGCTCCACTCAATTTCTAACCACCATATTTAAGTACGGTGCATTTCATCGAAAGGACTGCCATTGTTATACTATAAAATAACCACATTTAAGTTTTTCCCTATTTGTTAATATAATTTGAGTTTTCAGATCATTGTTTAGGATTCGAGACAAAATGATTGTAAATGTTAAGATTCAAATTTTAAATTTATCAGTAATAAAATACTCAATTCTGACTCGCTAAATCCCAATTCAAACAACATTGTTTGCAACAGCTATCACTAGCTAATTTGTAATGATAAAATGAAGAATTAGACATTGTTATCATAGCTTAAACATTTGTAGAATTCACGATGTATAATTTATCCATGGACCTTTATGTAAAATTAGCATTACCAAATTGCAATATACTCTTAAGATTACCTAATTTAGAATCTAATGAAATTGAATTTCATACAATGAAGTCTACAATCAAGTGGAAAAATTTTGATTAAACATGGTTTAAAGATCATATAAAATAAAGGAAACAAAGTGTAAAAGTGTTACAGCTTACAAGCTACACATTAAACAAAAAACAACAATACAACATAATGTGTAATGGCAATAAATACCATCCCATAAACATTAAAATCCAATCCACCCCACCCTTGGCCGATGCCTTAGCAAGACATTTACAAAAATCGATATCTTTCACTTGATGGATCAATTAATTAGCTCCGATACGTCCCCCAAACTATCCGAGGTTGAATTGATACACAATGAAACTGTCATGCTCTAGTTCGAAGCTTCAAGCACAGTATAATAGCTCGAATCATAGCCACGTTTTACGATTGCTGGAATTCTGGTACCCCGAAGACTTACTGTATGCAGCAAATGGCTATAGAAAATCGCATCGCTTATTTCAAGACACAAACACCACATTGCAGCCGCATAACATGTTCAGCTAAGCTAAACACCTACAGATTTGTGTAAATAATGCAATATAAAATTATCAGAGTTGAATGATATCAACAAGCCAAATCTGTTAACAGGTTGCAATACAGCCTCAATATCTCAGTTCAGCCACAAATATATGACAATAATTCAGAACAAGAAATTAGAAGCTTACTTGTTCCTCATTTTTTTTTTTTTTGGTATAGCTAAAATTCCAAGCATAATGGCCTTTCCAAAGATCTGCCATTAATTCCCTCTTGACTCTCTGTTTCCTCATCTGCTTTTCTTACACCGATCACTGCCATCTTCATTCCCTTCTTAGTAGCATATTTAAAAAGTCAAAGTTTAATCTCCAGGTTTTGGCTGACTTATACTACCTTGCTTTAAACTCTGCAAGTAAAAAGCACATCTATAATGTGAGATAATAAAAAAATAGGCATAGGGCACAACCTTGCTTTAAACAGAGCAAGTTAGATTCATCCTGGTTGGTCTTAATTAAGTAAAGCAATTCATTTTCTATCATAGGCAATTAATTTAAAAGTTGAAAATTTAGTTTTAACACCTGTGAAAAACAAAAATATGGCAATATGAAAAATGAAATTAAAAAAAACTGAATAATATGAAAGAATGAGATGAAAACTCCTTACCTATGCAAGTGGATGACATGATTGAGAAGTTATAACTCCTGAAAACCAGAGCCAAAGATGAAAGGAAATAAAAACTATTTCAATCGTTTAGGGCCTCCATCCCCTTCTTCACCATCATGGCTAAAGCTTCTTTTGGTCCCGGCAGGACTCATTTCTGTAGCATCAGCATAACTATCTGCATCCACGTAAAATACATGAACACCACATCTCTCTATCTTGATAAATTTTTCTACTGCTTCTCCATAATGATGGAAATTTTTTATGTAGAAATCAAATGATACCTCCTCATAATTCTCGTCTCTTTTAACCATTTTGAAGCTAAATAGAATAAACACCGTGATCACCCATGCATTTCTCTGACTCAGAAGCATCCAAGAAAGATATGCTACTTTCGAACTTTTCATAACCACCATCGACGGCTGTAAGTTGGTAGTCACAAATGTTGTTCCAATAGGGTCGGAAGCGTGTAAATTATTGTACTAAAAAATCACACAAAGTTCAATTCCCAGGGAAGAGAGGTGGATCACAAGGATCTCTTAAATACCAAGTCTTTCCTTAGTCAGAATATTCCTTCTATCGTAATTTAATAGCACAATTAAATACTACTATTATACCCTCAAATATTGAAAGAAAAATAGGACAAGAAAGAACACAAGATTTTTAACGAGGTTCGGTAAATTATACCTACGTCCTCGGGCACTAACACCAGATGATAACTTTACTATCTCCAAAATATTACAAACAAATAGAATTCATTAAGAATTCTCAAATAGGAGAAGAGAGAAAACTAAGAGAGAAAGATTGGTTGGGATAGTTGAAATGAAAAATGAGAAGGTCTATTTATAGTTGAAGTTCAGGGACTAACTTGCAAATAGCCTAAAAAATTAGGGACCAAAATTGCAATTATCCCATTCAACTTTTCAACATTCGGTGCAACTTGCTTCACCTTTTTAACAAGTTGCTTCCTACCTTTGTTGACTTTTCAACAATCTCCACCTTGAAGATTTGATTAGGATAATCACATCTTCACTTCCTTCAACTCCCCAAATTCGATAAAGCTATCTTTTGTAGTACCTACAAATGCGCTCTCGAGCGCCATACACTTGAAGGTGCTCAAATTCTCAGGATGTTAATCAAGTTCAAACAATGATTAAACTTGATTGTTGTTACCACCTTGGTCATCATATCTGCGGGATTATCTGCTGTTGGAATCTTCTGAAGTAGAATTTTTCCTTTTTCAAAGACTTCCCGCACAAAGTGATATCTTACGTCGATATGCTTGGTTCTTGAATGATAGACTTAATTTTTCGCTAAATGAATAGCGCTCTGATTGTCACAATATAGACTAATGTGACTTTGAACAACTCCCAAGTCTTTCAACAATCCATTAAGCCAAATAGTCTCCTTAATGACTTCAGAAGCGCCATATATTACGCCTCTGTAGTAGACACACCACTCAGAGGCGCAAGGTAGACTTCCAACTCACTGGGGCTTTAGCAAGAGTAAACAGATACCCCGTAGTTGAACGACGTTTATCTAAATCACCAGCAAAGTTGGAATCAACATATCCAACTACAAACTGACCAAGTGCTTCATCATGCACAAAAATTAAACCAACATCTACGGTTTTTCGAAGATACCATAAAATCCATTTCACAGCTTGCCAATGTCCTTTTCTAGGATCATGCATATACCTGTTCACAACTCCAACAGCTTGTGAAATGTCAGGCCTCTACACACCATCACATACTTCAAACTCCCAACTGCATTAGCATATGGGACTTTCGCCATATATTCTCTTTCATCTTCAGTTTTCGGAGATAATTGAGCACTGAGTTTCAAATGAGAAGCAAGTGGGGTACTTACATGTTTTGTGTTTTCATTTACACCAAAACATTGTAATACCTTTTTCAAATATTGCTTCTGATTCAAACAAAGCTTGCCTCTTTGTCTATTTCTACTTATCTCCATACCGAGAATCTTCTTGGCCTCACCTAGATCTTTCATCTCGAACTCTTGATTCAACTGAGTCTTCAGCTTATCTATCTCTTTTTGGCTCTTCGGAGCGATTAACATATCATCAACATACAAGAGTAGATAAATGAAAGATCCGTCATGCAGCTTCTGCAAATACACACAATTGTCATATTTACTTTTTGTGTACTTCTGCCTTTTCATAAAGCTATCAAATCGCTTGTACCACTGCCTCGGAGATTGCTTCAATCCATATAGTGATTTGTTCAACTTACAAACCCAATTTCTACCACCAGCATCTGTGTATCTTTTGGGCTGAGTCATATAGATCTCCTCTTCTAACTCACCATGCAAGAAAGCCGTCTTAACATCAAGTTGAGCTAGCTCCAAATTCAACTGTGCTACCAAGGCCAACAAAATTCTAATGGAGGATTGCTTCACAATAGGGGAAAATACATCATTGTAGTCAATTCCCTCCTTCTGAGCGTAGCCTTTTGCTACCAATCTTGCCTTGTAGCGAACATCTTTCTTGCTAGGAGATCCATCTTTCTTTGCGAATACCCACTTGCATCCGATTGCCCTTTTACCTTTCGGTAATTGCGCCAACTCTCAAGTATTGTTCTTCCGGAGAGACTGTATTTCTTCATCCATGGTGTTTTTCCCTTTATCACTTTCTAAGCTTTGCATTGCTTCTTGATAAGTGATAGGAATATCATCATCAACAACGAGAAGGGCGTAGGCCACCATATCAGTAAATCGAGCAGGTCTACGAATTTCTCTCCGTGGCCTTACAACTGCAACTGGTTCTGGTGTACTTAACGATTCTTGGGTGAGAACCTCTTCAACCTATAATTCCTCTATTGTGGCTGGAGAATTAGACTTATTAACTGGGCAAATCCCCATCTGCTCAAACTTCACCTGTTTTGGAGTACACTCCACCTGCTGTGAAGTATCGCTCGTCTGAATATCTTTATCTGCTACCTTTTTCAATGTGGCAGATTCATCAAAGGTAACATCTCTGTTACAGATCATTTTCTTTGTGTCTAAGCACCAAAGACAAAATCCCTTCACTCCAGAAGTGATTCCCATAAAGAGAGCTTTCTTTGCCCTTGAATCTTACTTTGACTCCTTCATATGGTAATATGCAGTGGATCCAAACACATGTAAAGAATCATAATCTGTAGCCGGTTTTCCAGACCATACCTCCATAGGAGTTTTTCTTTCTAATGCGAGATGATGGCAACGATTAACAAGATGGCGGTATGTCACGACCTCACCAAAATTGCTTGCCCAACCCAGCATTGGACAACATACATCGAACTTTCTCTAGCAATGTTCGATTTATAAGCTCTGTCACTCCATTTTGCTGCGGTATCCCTAACTGTGAAGTGTCGAACAATACCATACTCTTGGCACACATCCAAGAACGGATCACTTTTATATTCCCCTCCATTGTCCGTCCTAAGCCGCTTGATTTTCTTGCCAGTCTGGTTTTCGATCATAATTCTCCATTTAAAAAAAACTCCAAGCACTTCATCCTTAGTTCTCATGGTATACACCCAAACTCTTCTGGAAAAGTCATCAACAAAAGTAACAAAGTAGTGTTTTCCTCCCAACGAAGGTGTTTTGGAAGGCCCCCACATATCTGAGTGAACATATTCCAAAATACCTTTTGTATTATGGATAGCAGTGCCAAATTTCACTCTCTTTGCTTTCCCAGAACACAATGCTCGCAAAATTTTAATTTGCAAGCCTTTGCACCTTTCAGCAATCCTTGCTTTGCCAGAATTTGCAATGATTTTTCACTGGCATGTCCCAACTTCATATGCCACAACTGCATTGAGTCCAATTCTTTGTTACCGGAAGCTGCAGCGACTGCTCCAATAACTGTACTAGCTTGGTAGTAATACAAGTTATTTTTCCTGATGCCCTTCAATATCACAAGTGCGCCAGATGTCACTTTCAAAATCCCATCTCTCATAGTAACAACTGAACCATTGGATTCCAAGACTCCCAATGAGATGAGATTTTTCTTCAAACTGGGCACGTACCGAACATCAGTCAGAACTCTGGTTGATCCATCTTGATTCTTTAATTGGATTGAACCTATCCCAACAGTTTTACAGGCATTGTCATTGCCCATATAAACAACTCCTCCATTTAGTTCTACTAAATCAGAGAACCACTCCCGGTTAGGGGACATAAGATAGGTACAACCCGAATCCAGTATCCACTCATCTGAATGGAACGACGATGATGATGCAACCAGTGATAGTTCAGAGTCACTGGTATCATGCTTTACAACACAAGCATCTACAGCAGCTTTTCCCTTATTCTTCAGCTTTGGACAATTTTTCTTCCAGTGGCCTTTCTCATGACAAAAGGCACATTCATCTTTCCCGAGTCTGGACTTTGACTTTGATCTCCCTTTCTGAATTTTCTTCCGAATGTATGAACGACCTCGGACTACTAAAGCTTCTGTATCTCTAATTAAATTTTTTTGTTTGCCCTTCTTTCTCTGTTCATAACTGTATAAGGCCGCACAGACTTCGCTCAGAGATATATCACTCCTGCCATGAAGTAGAGTAGTTTCTAGGAACTCAAACTCCTCAGGAAGTGACCCCAACAGCATCAAAGCCAAATCTTCATCTTTGAATGTCTCATCCATATTCAGCAAATCAGTGACTATCTGATTAAATTTGGTGATATGATCATTCATTGTGGTACTTGGGAAGTAAGTGAAACGAAACAGTCTTTTCTTCAAGTGGAGCTTATTTTGACTGTTTTTCTTCAAAAAATTTTCTTCAAGTGCCACCCACAACTTATTTGCAGAAGTTTCCTTTGAAAAAGCATACCTCTGCTCTCGAGAAAGGCATGATCGAATTGTGCCACATGCTAACCGATTGATCGCCTTCCAATCTTTCTCCTGTACATCATCTGGTTTCTCTTCATCAATGGCAATGTCTAGACCCTGTTGAAAAAGGGCATCTAGAACCTCACTTTGCCACATACCAAAATGGCTCGTGCCATCAAAGATCTCCACGGCCAATCTTGTATTTGCAACTGTCGGTCTTGTCCACATGGACGATGTTGAAGCTCCTACACCGACCGTTTTCTCCATAATCTTTCAATATACCTAAGGAAATCTTTTCTGATGTGGAAGATTAGTTTAAACTGCAACCACAGAGCATACTACGATTAACCTTCGGCTCTTGATACCACTTGTTGTTCCAATAGGGTCGGAAGCGTGTAAATTATTGTACTAAAAAATCACACAAAGTTCAATTTCCAGGGAAGAGAGGTGGATCACAAGGATCTCTTAAATACCAAGTCTTTCCTTAGTCAGAATATTCCTTCTATCGTAATTTAATAGCATAATTAAATACTATTATTATACCCTCAAATATTGAAAGAAAAATAGGACAAGAAAGAACACAAGATTTTTAACGAGGTTCGATAAATTATACCTACGTCCTCGGGCACTAACACCAGATGATAACTTTACTATCTCCAAAATATTACAAACAAATAGAATTCATTAAGAATTCTCAAATGGAAGAAGAGAGAAAACTAAGAGAGAAAGATTGGTTGGGATAGTTGAAATGAAAAATGAGAAGGTCTATTTATAGTTGAAGTTCAGGGACTAACTTGCAAATGACCTAAAAAATTAGGGACCAAAATTGCAATTATCCCATTCAACTTTTTAACATTCGGTGCAACTTGCTTCACCTTTTTAACAAGCTGCTTCCTACCTTTGTTGACTTTTCAACAACAAACACATATAAGACTTCTCAAGCGAGGGCAGTGAGCGAGATCAGCCACAAGGCAGATAACAAAAACCAAAAATCTGCTCCCACTACCCCCATTTGGGGCTATCTTTAAACTTAAGGAAGAATTCATGCTCTGATACTTGAACTTATTTGTTGAAATTTTGTTCCCTGGTAAACAACAAATCAAACTTGGAAGAATATCACCCAGGTATTTCCTACAATATGTCGCTGCCCATTCCTTAGCTAGGGATCCAATTTTGAGCATGGCATTTACCTCAATGTTATTAGTTGACGCTTGATTCAAGTTGAAGCAATTATAGAATAGCATGCAAAACACACCATCACCTTCATCACCTAACGAATCAAACTGATATAAATTTTGATCTGCAAAGGAAACTTTTTCTAATGATATGCAGTCATGTACATTTAAGTCGAGCAGATATGGTGGAAGCTCTGAGAGTAATTTGAGGCTCTTGCAACAATCCATATGCATACACTTAAGGCTTTTAAACCTCAAGCTTGGTAATGGCACATCAACAGTTGGAAATTTAACGATTGGACAACAACTTAGATGTAGAGAAGAAAGGGATTTCAACTTTGAAATATTGCTTGATACATATTTTACCATTGACTTTATCAAGGTCAACCGTTGAAGTCTGTTGAGCTGCTCAAATGAAATCAGGTACTTCTTTTATTCCGGTTTATGATAAATTTAACTCATAAAAGTTATTTGGGATCTCCGAAAACTTCTTGAGACTACGACATCCCTTAAGGTGAAGGGTTTTAAGTGATGTCAAATGGTCGAGGCAAGGAAGTTCGACCAAACTTTCGCAATTTTCACAGTCAAGTCTTTCAAGGTTGACGGCTTCTAATAAATTAGGGATCTTCTTTAAATTTTTGCAACTAAAAAGCTTAATTTTGCGTAAATGAACAAGATCCTGCACATGATGAAAACATAAAGTAGTTAGAGCATCATTTACTTAGACTCTTTCAAAATAAAAATTTATATTTGATGTATTGGGTGTATTAATTCACCCACCATCGATACATCAACTTGCTTCTTTTAAAAAATAGAATAAAATCTTTTATATATATTTTAGAAAAATTAATGAAAATATGTTATCATATGATTAAATGTTACATCAATTATAAATTATTTTTCTTAAAAAAAATTCTTGGATGAAGAAAGTATAAAAGCATATATACCTGATGACCTTCGTTCCAAAGTTGTTCCATGTTTCCATGTGCTAATCTCGATACAACAAGGTTCTTTGGATTAAAATTTGGTGATAAAGATTTGAAGGGGTAATAATCCCATCGAAGATACCTTAGTTCATCCAGAAGATATACGATATCTATTTGGTATGTAAGTAGCTTCATATAATACTCATGCTCTTTCCACAACAATTTCCAAGGAGAATAAAAGAAAATATATCTAAGATTAATCATGTTTTCAAAAACAAAAGGTTAGAATAATAGGTTATCCATACGTGACATGTCTAACTTTATTCCTTGAATTCAATGAGTTCCCTGATAACAAAAACTACTTTATCAAATATTAGCACGGAAAAATTTATAGACATTCCATTAAATAACTCGTAAAAAAAAATAATTATATTAGGATAGGCATAGACTAATTGAGCACTTTTAGGAATTTTTACATACAAAAAGTGTTTTCTTTTCTTTTGTTTTTATTTTTTCAAATCAATGCATTAAGTATTTAACTAAGTCATAAACCTCGAGTAGATTCTACATTATACCTAAGACATAGTCATTATGTGTCATTATGCATCAATTCTGTCATACCAGGCCCTTGGTGCTTAAGAAAACTTGATGCATCATTTGACGAGAAGAAGATGCCATGGAAGTGTATGGATTGTGAGATTGAGGAAAAGAGCACAAATAAACCGTGGGAGCTTTGCTTTTGCTTCTACTTTTTAAATGGTAAGAAGAAAAAGTGACTTTATTAAATGGGGATGAGATTGAAAGTGTTCCTTTTAGGCTGAAACATAGCTAATTCGTCCTAATCCAAGGCTCGGATAAGAAAAAAAGTCCTAATTTTTTTTCCTAAACCTATGTTTTGAACCTCATATTTTTTTACCTAAATTCTCTTATATTTTAGATTAACCTTCAAATTTAAACGAATAGTTCAGCCACTTGAATAAATCTACTCTCAATTTACATATTGGCAGTAGTACTTTTAGTCTAAACCCAATCAAAATATTAAACAACCTTTGGTCTAAATCAAGGCTAGCTTAAATAAATAAATAAATAAAGCCTTCAATTTTGTCTAAATTTATTTTTTTATTCAAATTCTCTTATATTTTGGATCAAACTTCAAGCTTGATACTTGCATATATTGTTAGTAATACGAGCTGTTATCCTTAGATGAATATCCAATTTAAAGGGACTGTTTTTCTTGCCTAGTCTGTGAGATAATTGTTCCATTGATTAGTGTACTATTTGGTCCCCGACGCCCCACCATTAAGTTCACATGATACTGATTTTCATGTGTTTTTTTCCTTACCTTCATTCATTGATTGCAAAAAAGCAAATCAATACTATGCTACAAAGCTGTCAGTCATCCTCTTGGCTGAATTTTCATGGAAAATCTGCAGATTACAGTCTTATAGCGGTAACTTCATAAAGCACCAAAGCATTAAAATTCACCGCTTGATATGCGACGCACAATTTTTTTGTTTTGTGGGTGATAAATAAGATACATTAAACACCTATCATCCAGTTTGGTTTTCTATAATAAAAGATTAATTTATTTAAAACTTGTGGATGCAAGCTTGCAACATCTATCACTAGCTAATTTGTAATGCTAATGGACCTGAATTTTTGTATTTACTGCAATATAAAAATAATCAGAGTTGTATACTTTGTGTTTAGGATTACGGAAAATTATTTTAATTACTAAGCTTCGAATCTTGAACTTGTTGGATATCATCTCATCAAAACCAATGTACGAACCAATTCCAAACAGAGAAACTCTGGAATTTTAAATACAAAAAGGGAAAATTGATTCAAGTTTTAGCCCAAACTGATGTAACAATCAAGTCAAGTACCTGTACCATAAAGCCAACTCTTCATTTTGAAGTTCCAACTAAACCAAAATCATTTGGATTTTATTTTCCAGGTGTTTATGTTGGGTTCCTCTATGGGGTAAAACATCAATCTAGCTTTAGAATGAAAACTGTGATAGGGTTCGCATTGAAAATAACATCCAGGCTCGGTGTGTTCATTCAACGAGTTTTGAGATGAGAGCAACTCTGCCAAATTCTGCATGCATTTATATGATCCATTGATAAATCAGGGGAAAAGAATGCCATGAGGATACTAATAATCAGAATGAGTCAATAGTAATTTACCCAAGAGCATATGCTTCCTCTCAATGGGATAAACAAGGCAACTCTGTTGGCAAGTTGCAGTACTGCTTCAATATCTAAGTCCAACCACAATATAAAGAAATCATTCAGTAGAAGAAATTGAAGATCTTAAAAGCTTACTTGTTACAAACATCTGTTATTTATTCCCTCATCTGCTTTCCTTACATCAATCATTGCCATCTTTATTCCCTTCACATTAATCTCTAGGTAAAAGGGCACATCTATAAATGTGGATTTTGTGGGAACTTCATTTGTTGGTGAGAAAGAAGATATCAAAAAACCACCCATAATCTGCGACTTCAATTCCAGTAGAGTATTGAATCTGTGTCTGGCTTGACTGTCATGCAAGTTTTATGAAATCTACGGATCACAGTCATAAAAAATAGAAAATACCTACTCCTAGATCAATATAAAACATAGGTTATAAGATTAACCAATCTCAAACATATGTTGATTATATTTAGGGAATAGTTGGTAGGTTTACCTTAGCTAACATGAATATAAATTAGAAATCATGAACTGAAATATTATATATATATATTTACCAATTTTCAAAGGAAATATTAAACATAAATCAATGGGTGAACAAATCATTGAACTAAAATGCAGATAGTATTGAGATGCAATATGATTAAATCTCTACTTGCTGCCTATGGCATGAGCACCAATGGTGGAACCTAAACAATTAAGCTGAATGATGTCCACCACTGATCCTATGAATCAAAACCAGCCAATAACAAGTCAACTGTCAAAAAGAATTCAAGTATGAATCTTAATCTCTCCTCACTACAATGCTCAACAACATAAGAGCAGTAACATACAAAGAAATTTCACCCCAAACTGATATGATAATCAAAATCCAAGATAAGAAAATATCAACTCCAATAGCTCTACCATGAAACTAACCCAATCTAGCTTGAGAATGAAAACTGTCAAAGGTTGCCTCCAGCTCCATGTGTTTATCCCACAAGTTTTGAGATCTGTTGCAAATTCTGGATTTATATAATCCCATTGATAAATATGGGAAAAATGGTGAGGACGCTGAAAATCATTATATGAACCTAAAATCATGATAATAAGTCAAAGTTAAAGGTAACTTACTTCTCCACCAAGACTGAATTGCCAGAACCCAAAAAGGGGCTCAAAAGATTACTTTGACTTTGTGTTGACAAATCTATTGACAACTTGCATTATCACCAAATATCAGTTCAAACACTTGTATAAAGCAAGCATTCAGTAAAAAGAATTGAAGGTCTTACAGCTCAGGTGTTCCTCCTTGTATGGATAAAGCTCCAATTCAGGAGTGGCATTCTCAAAGATTTGTCATTCCCTAATCTTACATCAACACAGAAGCAAAGGATATAAGAAAAAACAATCTCACAAATAACCAATCTTTCTAATGAATCAAGATATGATTGAAGGAAAATGCAGCAAGTATTGAGATACCAGATGACACCAATGGTAGAACTAAACAATGAAGCTGAACCGAGTCCACTATTGGTCCTATGAATTAAAAAAAAAATAAAAAACCAATCAATAACAAGTCAACTGTCTATAAGAATTAAGTATGAATTTTAATATCTGAATTTTGGTACCCACCAAAACCCCTATGGATATTTTATCAACTCCAAAGCAGAATCATTTTGCTACTGTATTGAAATCTCCAGTTACCGTTCAATTTTCCTCCAAATTAATTAATACATATGGAGAATTTCCTTCTTGGACAATCTACGCTATATCTACAAAAGAACACAGACAACAGGGGAATGAAGATGAGAAAAATAATAATAAGCAACAATCACATCTGTTGAACAAATTTCCAATTATATGTTTCATAAGTTATGCTTTTAACATTTACAATGAGGAACTACAATGTTCCAGTATGGTAAAGCACCTTGTAGAAGACAAGTAATTTATAAAGCAGAGCAAGTTTAGATTCATCCTGGTTGGTTTTAATTAATTAGAGCACTTCATTTTGCGTCACTAATTTATAAGTTGAAAATTTACTATTAACAATTGTGGAAAACAAAAGTATGACAATATGAAAAAGAAATGAAAAAACTGAAAAATGTATGATAATATGAAAAAAATGAGATTAAAATGAAACCCCTACCTATGCATTTGGATGACATTATTCAGATGTTGAAATTCCTCAAAAGCAGAGCCAAGGATGGAAAGAAATACAAACTATTTCAATCTGGGTAGGTTTGGATGGGCGATCGGGTGCGGTACGGTAAGTTTAACTTATTTTTCGTCTCACGCAGGTAATGCTTCTTTTGTTCCCAGCAACTCTCTTTTCAGTACAATCCATATAATCCACATAAACGCACCGCCAATCCAAACCCATCCTAAATCCTCCATCCCCTCCATCCCCTTCTTCACCATCATGGCTAAAGCTTCTTTTGTTCCCAGCAACTTCAGTAGCATCCACGTAAAATACATGAACACCACATCTCTTCACCTTGATATAGTCTTCTTCTCCATCATCTTCTTCTTCATCCCAATTTCTGATGTAGAATTCAAATGATGCCTCCTCATAATTCTGGTCTTCTTTAACCATGTCGATGCTAGATAGAATAAACACGTGATCACCCATGCACTTCTCTGGCTCAAGAAGCTCTAAAAAAGATATTTTACTTCTTAGCTTTTCATAACCACCACCACCGTTGCCACCACCAGCGGCTGTAAATTGGTACTCACAAATACATTCAAGTAATTGAAATTCAAGGCAGTGAGTGAGGTCAGCCACAAGGCAAATAGCAAAAACCAAAACTCTACTCCCACTACCCCCATTTGGGGCTATCTTCAAACTTAAGGAAGAATTCATGCTCTGACACTCGAACTTATTTGCTGAAATTTTGTTTCCTGGGAAACAACAAATCAAACTTGGAAAGTTATCATGCTGGTATTTCCAATCATATCTCGATGCCCATTCCTTAGCTAGGGATCCAATTTTGAGCATGGCATTTGCCTCAATGTTATTAGTTGACTCTTGATTCAAGTTGAAACAATTACAGAATAGCATCAAAAACACATTATCATCATTATCATCACCTAATGAAACAAACTGATATAAATTTTTATCTGCAAAGGAAACTTTTTCTAATGATGTGCAGTCATGTACATTCAAGTCGTGCAGATATGGTGGAAGCTCTGAGAGTAATTTGAGGCTCTTGCAACGATCCATATGCATATACTTAAGGCTTTTAAACCTCAAGCTTGGTGAGGGCACATCAACAGCTGGAAATTTGACGATTGGACAACCACTAAGATGTAGAGAAGAAAGCGATTCCAACTTTGAAATATTGCTTGATACATCTTTTACCCTTGAGTTTCTCAAGATCAACTTTCCAAGTCTGTGGAGATGCTCAATGAAATCAGGTACTTCTTCTATTCCAGTTTCTGATAAATCTAACCTGTAAAAGTTATTTAAGATCTCGGGAAACTTCTTGAGACTACGACATCCCTTAAGGTGAAGCGTTTTAAGTGATGTCAAATGGTCAAGGCAAGGAAGTTCAACCAAACTTTCGCAATTTTCACAATCAAGTCTTTCAAGGTTGACGGCTTTTAATAAATTAGGGATCTTCTTTAATTTTTTGCAACTAAAAAGGTTAATTTTGCGTAAATGAACAAGATCCTGCACATGATGAGAACATAAAGTAGTTAGAGCATCATTGACTTAGACTCTATCAAAATAAAATTTTAAATTTGATGTATTTGGTCTATTAATTCACCCTCCATCAATTCATCAAATTGCTTCTTTTAAAAAATAGAATAAAATCTTTTATATATTTTTAAAAAATTTAATAAAATATGTTATCATATGGTTAAATGTTATATTAATTATAAATTTTTTCTTAAAAAATTCTTAAATGAAGAAAGTATAAAAGAATATATACCTGATCTTTGTTCCACAAGTGTTCCATGTTTCCATGTGGTAATATCAATGCAATAAGGTTCTTTGGATTAAAACTTGATGATAAAGATTTGAAGGGGTAATAATCCCATCGAAGATACCTTAGCTCATCCGGAAAAAATACAATATCATCTTGGTATGTAAATAGCTTCTTATAATCCTCACTCTCTTCCCGCAACAAATATTTTGACGATGAATAGAAGAAAATATATCTAAGATTAGTCATGTTTTTAAAAACAGAAGGTTGGAATAATAAGTTATCCATACGTATCATGTCTGACTTTATTCCTTGAATTCGATCAGTTCCCTAATAGCAAAAACCAGTTTATCAAATATTAGCATGGAAAAATTTATGAACATTCCATTAAATAACTCATAAAAAAAATAATCATATTAGGATAGATGTAGACTAATTGAGCACTTTTAGGAATTTTTACATACAAAAAGTGTTTTTCTTTTCTTTTGTTTTTATTTTTTTCAAATCAATGCATTAAGTATTTAACTATGTCATAAACCTTGAGCAGATTCTACAATGACGATAATTATTTTATTTTCTAAATACTAATTAAAAGGGATAATACTTGATATGATATCAAATATATGGGAAAGGATTGTATGAAACAGTGACGCCACATCATCTGTATCATTTTCTAATAGTTTTATGTCACATCAGTATTCTTATCTTGAATTTCAGTATTTTAATTTAGATTTGATTTTTTTCAGGATAAAATCTTGAAATTCAGTATAAGAGTACTGATGTGGTATAAAACTATTAGAAATAAATACAGATGACGTGGCGTCACTGTTTCATATAATCCTTTCTCATACAGAGAAAGGATTGTAGTACCATTCAACATCTCATTAAAGTATATTAAAAAAATTAAAAGAATATAAATACAATTAGTGCTTACTTTTTTATATTTGAGCACTTCTTCCACGTGTTTAACATTCCATAGTCTACTGCACTTACCAAGGGTTTTAGATTCTTGACAAGCAATGTCCTTTCCCATCTCTTCAAGCGTATCATGCATATAAATTATATATGAATATCCGAAATCGCACATTGTAAGATAACCGAGAGAGAAATTATGAGAAGATGAGACATTGATCTGGCATTTGTCAACCAATTTGTTTACTTCACACTCTAAACCTTGATAACAACCACTTAGAATATGTTTTGTCCTCTTGATCAGGCATTTGTCAACCAATTTGTTGATTCCACACTCTACACCCTTATAACAACCACTTAGAATATGTTTTGTTGTTTCTATGGGTTCCCCTTTAAAGAAGCATGCAATGTCAAGAAATATATTCTGCTCTACTATATCTAGCCCATCATAACTACTTTTCAAAGCCTCTGAAATTTTTTTCTCTGGGGGACAGTCCTTTAGCTTCTCAACCTTACTTTCCCAATAATCTATACTTCTTTTATTTAAATCAGAACCCAAAACTTTAAGAGCAAGTGGATTGCCTTGGGTGTACTTTACAAACCTACGCGATAGATCTTGAAAACCAACCGCGGGATTCAACTGCTTAAACGCAAAGGTAGAAAAAAGTTGAAGAGAATCGTTCTCATTTAACCCTTTCATCTCATGTATTTTGTCAGCTCCTCCACTCTCAAGCACTTGTCTATCTCTAGATGTTATAATGGTTTTACTTCCAAAACCAAAATATTTAACCCCCATATAATCTATTTGGTCTAAGTGATCATCAACATCATCAAGGACAACGAGTACTTTCTTCTTGTTGAGTCTCTCTTGAGTTAAAGTGGATCCTATAGAGGGGGTGTCTATATCAACTTTTGAGTTCAATAATTTCGAAAGAAGTTCATTTCGTAAAGATTTCTTCCCTTGATTTCCTATTTCCTCTCTAACATTTTGAAGAAAGCAATGACTTTCAAACTCTGAAGAGATTTTTTTATATACAACCTCAGCAAGGGTTGTTTTGCCTTGACCACCCATTCCCCAAAGTCCTAATACCCGACAACCTTCTTGCTCAATCAGACCCAGAATTATCTTTTTCTGATCATCTATTCCAACCAATTCTTCAGAAGCACTTTCAAACTCAATATTCGTCAACTTTTTTATAATATATTCAACAACATCTTTAATGTACTCGGTTTCAGGTCTAGAAAACAATAAAAAATGTAAATAAGTAAATATGAAATCTAAAACAAAGATAAGTTGAACATAACAATATAAGAAAATTATTGTTACCTGTCAAATTTGCCTCCTTCTATATGCCACCCTTTTAATTTACCGACCTCTGCAAAAGCAGATTTCCATCGTTGTACTGTATCAGTTGGTTGCTTTGATTCATGCTCCTCGAAGGATGTCTTAAAACTCCCACCAATATTTCGCACGTTGGAAGGATCAACATGATAAAAGATGGGAATAACAGTATGTCCATGAGAGCGCTTGCGGATCATGATGTCAGAGAGTTCAACCAAGCATGATTTCGAAGAGGCATAGTCTGCAGACAAAACGATGATTGAGATATTTGAGACTGCAATTGCTCGAGAAAGTGCTTGTGAAAGCAGCACCCCTTTTTCCAGTTTTTCTTCATCGAAGAAAACATCAATTCCCTTACTTTTCAAAGCCTGAAGTAGATGACTGGTGAAATTAAGGCGCGTGTCTTCACCTCTGAAGCTCAAGAAAACATGATACTTCATTAGAGTAGAAGATGAAGAAGAAGAAGACATGAAAGAGTATCTTGAAGCAAAAGACAGAACAAATATAGCAAGTGAATTTTGCTTGGGTTGTGGTATTATTGTGGAAGAAAAAGTGTAAAACATCTATCATCTTTGGTATCCTTTTATTAATGGGAACGAGATTGAAGGCTTTTATCTTAGGCAAAAGCACAGGCGACGACTTGAGCTTAGCCAATTATCTTTTAGTCATCACAGTTGTTACTCACTCACTTCACTTGTCACACCACATCAGGCAATCAGTTCTCTTTATTATCTTTTACCGATAAAAGTGAGAGTGTTTTGATGGTGGCGGAGTAATTAACTAATAATCATTGTGTGTGTGGACCACTAACAAACTGCACCACCCATGAAATTAGCCAATTCGGAAACAGTCAAATTTTGTTTCTGGTCCCTCTACTATTCTCAAATTTTAGATTTAGTCCTTCTTTAACATGATCTATTTATTTTTATGTTGTCATTAGTTAATTCAAATATTCAGGTTAAAATTTTAGTGTGGATGAAAAAAAACTCTTTTATCATAAAAGATTCTTGTAATTTTAAGAAAAAAACCATGTTATAGTATTCTTTATTTATATTAATTAATGACAAAACTTTATTTAAAATCTTCAATCACAAAAGAAATTACAAAAAGGTTGAGATAACAAGAGAAACATGTGGGTTATTATCATACATGTTTATCATTTTTCACTTTTTTAGAAAAACATTTATAGTGTAATTTTCATTCGGGTTATCGAACATAAATTATTAAAATATTAATTCTCAATTAAAATTTTTAATATTAGTAAAGTTAAGTAAAACATTTTACGTCAAGATTTGATTGGAGAAGTGGCTAAAATCAACTTAATTGAACATAACTAATTGATCAATGTGTTAAAACGATTTTTATCGATAAATAATATATTTTATCAATTATGAGAGAAATTTAATTCTTAATTGATAATTTGAAAACTTTTCTTACCTTTCATGAATTTTCTATCTAAGTTGCCATGACTTAAATTTTGGGAAGTTTTTTTTTTTCAAGCCAAAGACCTTTTCTTTTGGATTTCTTTTGGATCTTGAGAAGACTCAGGTTATATAGAAAACGTGTAACGACCCGATAGTTGAGGATGTCAAAAATTGTATTCTCGAAACTCAGTTCCCGTAAATCGAACTTGTAAATATTTATTAAAAATATTTACGAAACTAGTTGTATAGTTAATTAAGTTTCGGTTAAGTGAATTTGCTCGAATTAAGAGTAATTAGGTATAAGGATTAAATTGCATATAGGATGAAAGTTAAATTATAGATTAAAGAATAATTAAAGGGACTAAAAAGGAATTATACCTTTGCTTTTTTAGTAATACGGCATTAGGAAATCTGTAAATCTATTATATATATTATAATAATTAAAGTTATCTTAAGTATTAAAAATATATATTATATAATAATAAATCAATTACCAAGCAAATTAAAAAGAAAGAAAAGAGAAAAGAAGGAGAGGCAAGCTAGGGCTCCAAAATTTTCAAAATTTAATTGGTTAGTCAATTTAGTCCTCTTTTTTTTTTTGTAATTTTCATGTTTTTAAAATCCCAATGTTAAGTATTACCCGACCCATGTTGAAATTTTAGCATTGATTAAGTTTTAAAAGATTGCTAATGTTGAATAATTTTAGTATTAAGTATTAAACTGATAGATTTTTAAATTAGAAGTGAAAAAGATTAAATTGTAAAATAAATTGTAAATTTTAAGTAATAAAGATTAAATTGTGAAAAAATTAAAATTTAAGGATTTAAGTGAAAATTGGGAGTTAAATTTAATTTAAAGTGAAATTTGTATGAAAATATTTTATACAAATCTTCAAATTTGAATGATTAATTTTTTTTTTTTTTTTTGGTAGAAAAGAACTTAGGACTAGCCTAAGGGAACAAGAAGATTACACCCTTTTTACCAAGGGCAGTCGAGAAACAAAACCGGCAAGATCCTGAAGAGGCATTGATGTCAAACCACCATGAAACATGGAGGACAAAGAGGAGGTCAGGAGCACCCTCCCACCATTCCAGCGACTAACCTCAAACAACTTACACTTAAATTGCCTTCAAATCAACTTACAAGCTAACATAATTAACTAAAAAGATAGTTCTCTTTTGTTCTAAAGTTCAATGTAAGGTCAAACACCCCAGACAAATTGCAAAGCCTAAGACAACAACTTGTGACAATGTGAGAGCTAAACAGTTAAAAACATACCTGGGAAACAACACGAACCGGTGCGGAGAAGAACAATCTAGGTGAAAGATGTAACAAGCCAATGAAAGAACTCGTTTCTGGTTCATATTACCTCAGTGTCCAACTGTGAGTGTCGGATCCACATATTCAACACTCACAAGATCGTAGTAGCAAATACGTGTCCAACTTTAAAACACCCATTTAACATAAATTTATGAATATAGCCTGGTCCTTGACCTATTACTCCCTAACTATACCTCTCCTTTTCCATAAAAAACATGATTAAATTACCTTAATAAGATGTTATAGGCAGTATTGTAGTATGTAATTCAGCTCAATTCCCTACTAAATTCCCAACATTTGCCATCAACATGATTTTAAAATACCATAGTCATACACAAATCACAAGCAAAACTCATTCTACCATAGTCTTATACGGTGTTGTCAACGGTGCAAGGTGCACTGTAAACGTTAGAACCCTTATATTGCCTCGGGTGCAAGGCGCAAAAAGACTAGCCTGAGTGAAGTAAAGCGCAATATACATATGTGCAATATACATATGTGCATTTTTGGTGTCTGCACACACAAACATATATGTATATATATAGCTTAAGATATATAATAAACTCTACAGTGTGGTCTTTATCTACAACATATGCATTTTATTTATTGGTCAATATACATGATTTCTTATGATCCATGTCTGCTGCTGAACACTCATGATTGAGAAGTACAGAGTTTAATACCGTGCCTTTCTTACTAGCAAAGGTATATCAAATGAAAAAAGTGAAAAATAGAAGAAAGTAAAGAGAACTTCAATGAGGCGGTTTTTTCTTAATGCCTATAGTCTTACAAAAAAGTGCGCCTAGGCACACTGCACATGCATCTGATTAAATGAGCCTCACCTGAAAGGGTCTAACACACTTCTATTATCTAATGCTCAGGCACAAGGCACCAGAGTGCCTAGGTGCACACCTTGACAACACTGATCTACTAAATGCGTTGCATCCAGTTCAACATATGCAGATAAAAGTCTTTTTTTGTATAGCTAAAGCTCTCAAAGCATACTTCCCAAATATCTGTCATTCCCTCTTGACTCTGTTTTACAAACTCTACAGGTCACAGTCATATAATTCTAAGAGATAAAGCACAACAAAAAACAACCACCTAGATCAAGATAAAAGCACAGATTATAACACAAACCAATCTCACACATGAGAAAATCACAGACTACAACAAAAAGCAATCTCACACATAAGCAGACTTTCAAATTAACATATAGATATAGGGAACAGTTAGATGGAATAAAAATCAGATATCAGGTGATCCGAATTAATAACATATTCCTAACTTTTAAAAGAAATATGAAACAGAAATCAATGGATGAAGATATCATTAAAGTAAAATGTAGTGAGTATTAGATACGAAATAATTAGATCTCTACTTACTGCCTATCGCATGAGCACCAATGCTGCAAACTAAAACAATTAGGCTGAATGAAGTCCACCACTGATCCTATGAATTAAAACCAATCAATATCGATACAAAACCATTATTGTAACTGTATAGAATTAATCATGAATCTTAATATCTGAATTTTGGTACCCACCACATCCTCCAGCTGCCTTCAACTTGATAACAAACATATAATCGCATAAAGATCACATTCTATCATAATCTTATAAATGCATCTAGTTCAACATAAGCAAAGCACGATGAAGCAAGCAGTGTGAATCACACAGTGTCAATCCTAATTTCCAAGTTCAATCGCCAATGATCATATTCAATAAAGCCAGAAAGAAACCATTCAATAATTAACTAACAAAAACTAAAAGATTAAACATAAAACGAACAGAAAATGTTAAAACTTAGATTTATTCTTGAAGCAGAAGAAATTAGCACATAATAAACATCAACAACTTGTTCTCAGCTCACATTTTATTTGGTCATTTTAATCCCAAACTTAAAAGCACAGACACGTTATCAGATCACAAATTATATACACAAATATCTATAAATATAAGCCATGATCATCATAACCTTCATCACCATCATCATTGCCTTAAAAAACCCATCAATATTCTGGGCGATGATAATCACCATAATCATCCCTTTCCTTTGAAGTCACTTCATGCTCAACCCTTTCACCAATCTTTTCTTCTTCGTATTTCAATCCTTCTTCTAACGCCATTCCACCTAAAGCCCCTGCAACCGCTCCAACAGCTAATCCAGTTCCTACCCCAATTTTAGAACCTCCCCGAGGCTTCTGATCGTACGGCGAGTAATCTACTGGCGCCGATGGGGTTCCATAGCTGGAAGCTCGTTCGAAGAAAGGACGTGGAGGCATGGGCGGTAGCGGAGACGAATAGTAATGGCCGGAATAGTAGGGAGGGTAACCCTCGGGGATAGAGGAGTAAGGCGGATTTGGCGGAGGAGGAGAGGATGACGGTGGAGGAGGCGGCGGGGGAAGAGAAACGTAAGGCGGAGCAGAATATCTTGGGGGAGGAGGGGCATTTGTGTAATAATAGCTAGGAGGCGAAAAATGGTAATCATGAGGTGGAGGAAGAGGACGTTCCCGGATCCCAAGTTTCAACCGGATCTTACCTTGGGGACGACCCGAGGGTCGAAGCAAAGAAAAGGTTCGGATCTTCGAACCATCATCCGGGTCGGGTAATTCCTTGAGCTCAACCCGGAGAGTAGCCACCAAAGGCTTCGGAGTTTCAGAGGGTTTGGAATGAAAGATCTCGAGGGTCAAAACGATTTCGTGTGGAGGAACAACAAGGGGAAGGGTGAAACGCTCATTCCAGACCGGTCGAGTTGAGCCAGAATCGTCCGACCGGGTTGATAAACGTCGGTCTGGATCAACCCAGAAGACTGCATAGGGTTTTAGATCGCCGTTTTGCCAGTTGACGTTCTTTAGATGCTTGGCTGACACGATCGTCAAGTCGAGGTCAAGTGGTCTCGGTGGCGGAGGTCGAGAGTGAGTAGCCATGACGGTAGTGGTGGTGGCGCTGGTCGTTGCTTTTGGTTGGTGGTGATGCTAACGTGCACCGGATAACTTCGGTGCGTAGGATAGCTGGAATATTTTTTGAAAGAATTTTGAGAGTGGACAGGACTTGACAAGGGGGTATGGATTTGCTTAAGTTTTAGGAAGTGGAGAAAAGAAAAAGAGCAGTGAAATGACGATTTTAACCTTAGTGGTTGGCTGGTTTTTATTAAATGAGATCGACGAATCGTATACTTTTAGTTTTGGTAATATTTTATAAAAGGTCCCTGTATGTTTTACGTTTTTTTACTATAATCCAATCATTTTTAATTGTTCTACTTATCGAAATGCGAACTTTTAGCAAAATAAAGAGGTGTTTCGGTGCATCGTTTTGGATTTATTACTATTTTTTAAAAATATTTATATATGTAAGTAAAAATATGTACAAATATTATATAATGAAATTAAATAAATATTAACTAAAAATACGTATATAACATATTCTTTAATAAGCTTCACATATAATTACAAGTTATCATTAAACAATTTTAAAAAATAAACAAAAAATTCACATAAATTAAACAATAAGATCATCTTATATCTTACATATTACAATATATAACTCAAGAAATTCAACATAAATAATAAAAGGATTAAATTTATTTTTGTACCGATTAGTACGAATGAAATCAATTGATACACATCGGTATGGTCGATATTGATTAGAATTTGTATTTGAATAGAGCCCAGAGTTTATTGTTCCAATTTACTACTAGAACGAAACTTTTGGATAATATAGACATTATTGGAATAGAATTGACTACCTTAATTTTTAGTTTTGAAATTATTTTTGTCATTAATTGTGATACATAATTTAAAGTGACTGTAAAGATTAAATTATAAAATTTATTAAAGCACAGGGACAATTAATTTTAACCTTTTAATTTATAATAAGAGTTAATTACACCAAATATCTCAAATTATGATTTTTATTTTAAATTTGTCTTTAAATTTTAAATCATTCTAATTACATCCTAAACTATTAATGTTATGTTAATTAGGTTCTTGAGTTACTAAAATCGTTAATTTAACTATTAAATAACATATCAAATCTTATGTGACATAATTTAAAATAAAATATTAAAGAAAAATATTTTAAAAATATTAATTTTGAGATTTTCAAGCTTTTGTAAAAGTTTTATCGTCCACTTTTTTTCTTTTTTTTAAATTTTACTTTATTTTTAGATTTTACTTTAAAAGTTACGTGACAACGTTCTATTTAAAAAATTCATTTTAAATTCAGTTACATAACCTTGATGTTTCTTTTAACTGTTTTAATAATGAAAGGACATGATTGATATAATATTAATAGTTTAGAGACATAATTAAAATATTTTGTAATTTGAAAACCAATTTAGAGTAAGATCATAGTTTGAGGATGTCTGATACAATTAACTCTAATAATAATCACGTCATAATTGTGTATAGTCCAATTAAATTCATAAATTTTTTAATATTTTGAAGAAAAAAAAATCCAAAATCCCTTTCATTTGCTTTCTTAAAGGGAACGAAAACAAGCAAAAGAAAAAAGAAAATTGCAATGTCTTGTACGCTTCTTCGCTAGTCGCTACATACAAAGTCACAGATACCCTCCGCTGTTTCTCTTCTTTTTTTTTTTTTCCCTCTCTTTCTTTCATTTTCCCTCTCCAAAAATCCTTAGATCTCTTTAACACGTCTTCAAACACCAAATTTTCTCGAGAAAGTTTTTAGTTTTTTTCTCGGGGATCAAAAAACGATGTCGGACGCTTTAATTAATGGACTAGCTGGAGCCGGTGGAGGGATCATAGCTCAAATCATCACATATCCTCTTCAAACTGTACGATTCTCTTCTTCTTCTTTTTTTACTTCCGTTTTCAAATTCAAAATTTTCTAATTAAATTTATTTTACTCTTTTTTGCTTTGACCTGCAGGTAAATGCTCGTCAACAAACAGAGCGTGATCTCAAGAGAGAGAAACGGAAAGTCGGCACCATTGAACAAATGTGCCAGGTTTTTTTTTCCTCAAATAGTTGACGGCTTTACGTTATAGTTAGCGGAAAGTTCTGAATATTTAACGGAATATGCTTTTTGAGCTGTTTTAAGTTAGCCACTGTTTACTTGTTTGATTTTTCAACTTTCTTTTTTGAATATTAGTAATTAGATTATTACTGATGTTGCATCTTAACGATTTCCTTTATTATTATTATTATTATTATTATTATTATTATCATCATCAATTTTTGGTTTTGATTTTGCAGTAACAAGTGAAGAGTGTTAGTAATTTCGTGTTTAGTTTTGATTTTATTTTATTTTTTTGGCTCATTTTTGTTAATAGGTTGCAAAACAAGAAGGATGGGAACGGTTATATGGAGGCTTAACGCCTTCTTTAGTTGGTACAGCTGCTTCTCAGGTGATAACCTTTTAGATTTATATAGCATGATTGTTCTTGTTATTTTATTGGTTTAATTTCAGTAATGATAATGTTGCCAAGTGAAATAAATGAAATTGAATCTTCTATTAATAAGGATGGGAAGTGGGAAGTAATTTTTTCCCCTTTTACTTGTTTTACACTGTTTCATTGTTTGTTTGGTTGCTGAGAAAGTGATGGGAAAAGATAGAAGTGGATTTATGAACTTAAGAATTGTTAGAATGGACCCAGTTTAGTATTGGTAGTTCCCCCGAGGTGTTCGTGCTTTTTACCTTGAGAATCGTTCATTTTGGATGTATTCTATTTGGCAAATTGCTACTGTAAACCGGCTAAGAGAACTTACTGATAAATGCATTGCGAGTTTCAATGTAAATGATAAGTGGTCCCATGTGGGAAAATTCTAGGGTGAGCTTCACTAAAAAAAAGCTTAGGAGAAGCTTTTACCAAACTATCTAAGAATTTACTAAACCTCTTAGAAAAATTGGTCAATCCACAGAATATCGGTAAATCCTTAGATATTTTGGTGGAAGGCTAATTTTAGTAAATTCTCAGAAACATTGATAAATCTTATTTATTTTGGTAAAAGCTTTTTCTAAGTTTTTTTTAGTGAAGCTCACCCTAAAATTCCCCATTTGATGACAGATCTGTACCAGTGCTTTTTTTCTTTTCTAGATTTTTTTCTTTATTCTTTAGTTTTGTTAATATTTTTGAAAACCAATATCTTGAATACCATATTTCATGTAAAATTCAAACTGTAGCTGGAATATTTATGAAAAGAATATCAGAAATACCGTGTTCCCTAACCCAAAATGTAACTGGTATGAGATTAATTACCATACAAGTTAGGACTGACATGTTCTTATTGATGTTAAGTTGCTATTGAGCTAAATCAAATTCTTGATCACTATCTTATGAGCATGGAGCGATTTTTGTTTCTTAACTACACTCTTTATGCATGTTTTCAAACTGGATTTCTTATTGATCTATCGTTGAAATGGATTGCTTGTTTTTGGCTTTCATAAACTGTTTTTCTTTTCGTTGAGTGACTATGTAAAGTACTTGAATTCTGTTTGTTTATTTTCCTTCTGGATTCATAAGGCTTACACATTTCTATCATACAGGGTGTTTATTATTATTTCTATCAAATATTCAGGAACAAAGCTGAAACCGCAGCACTTCAAAGCCAGAAAAAAGGGATTGGTGATGGATCAGTTGGGATGCTTTCTTCACTTGTTGTAGCAGCTTTATCTGGGTAATCAAAATTTATGTGTTTCTAATGTTTGCCCCATATCAGCTTTTTAAAAGCTCTTACATGAAATTTAAAGCATATGTGCGAATTACTTTCACATAATATCCTCAATTGAGTAGTAATTTTCTCTTCTTTGTATGTCTGTGAGCTAATATATGCTTAACCATTTGTCTGTGTAGGTGCGTAAATGTTCTGTTGACAAATCCTATCTGGGTTGTTGTGACACGCATGCAGGTAAAAAATTATGCCTTGAGAAAATATGGCCCCTTGAATGTGTTCAATGTGTTCTTAATCACTGTGCCCAGCATCATTTTATGCTTACCATCTGCTATTTTGTTCTAGTTTACACAAAGAGTTGCATTTCTTTCAAGTTCTAAATTACACATGCAATTTGAGAATCTCTTTTTCTTGTTTAGTTTAACATGTTTGTTCATGTTTAAATTAAACACATATTGTAATGCAGACTCACACAAAAATCTCTAAGAAAGACCATTCTAATAGGTTGGCAACGACTTCTCCAGAGGAAACAGCTCTTCCGGTCATTGAGCCTCTTTCTTATGGAACGAACCATGTGGTATGCACAGTCACTTCATCTATATTGTTCTTCATGTAATTCACTTATTGAAACTCATACAAGTTATCTCAAGGCGGTGAAAACAGCAATGGTCATATTATATTATAAATATTTTCTTATTGTTTGGACATGGAGTTTCGTTTTATTATACTGGCCTGGTCAGTACTCATAAATATCTTAAAATTTTGGATTTCTTACTTTGAATCTTTGTTCTTATTGATTTCAACTAAAATGTTAGATTTTCTTACATGCTTTTGCAAATGGAGTACTTGTAGATTCAAGAAGTCTATGATGAAGCTGGATTATTGGGTTTCTGGAAAGGTGTATTCCCAACACTGATAATGGTATGTAAGACGTGACCCTTCCATCTTTTATGCATGTTTCATTGATTGTTCTTGATGTTTCTCTCAGGTGAGCAATCCGTCTATACAATTTATGCTGTATGAAACGATGTTGAAGAAGTTGAAGAAAAGACGAGCTCTTAGTAAGCAGGGCAACAATGGAGTAACTGCTTTGGAGGTTGACTCTGAGTTAATCTCCCTTTACTAATAATCATGTCAGCATTCCTTGAGAATTTCGTCTTCTCTAGATTTTAATCTCAGCACGAACTGTCCAATTATTCTAGATATTTCTTCTTGGAGCTTTGGCCAAACTTGGAGCTACCGTTGTGACATATCCTCTTCTCGTTGTAAAGGTATGATTGTATGACATGTAGACATGCATTTTTCTGAAGAGAAAACTTGTTCTTGACCATTCTGAATCAATTTTATGAATCAATGTCTTAGAAGACTACGAAATAAAGAAAAAATGCGTTCTTTCCCATTTCCTTGTTGCTTTTTACAGTCAAGGCTTCAAGCTAAACAGGTTACAACCGGGGACAAACGGCATCATTACAAAGGTACAAATCATTATCTCAAGTTTACATTATACTAATATTTGAACAATTAGCGGTAAAAGTATCATAAAGGCCTCTGTATTAAGAGTCAGATTGTATTTTACACCATTTACTCAAAAAATGAGCAAATTAGTCATTGTATGTTAAATTGAAAAGTAAATTGGTTCTTTATGTTAAAAACTGGCTTGGCTTGGTTAATGGAATAACCATGCAGTTACACGTGGCATGCTTATGCAGATGTACAAGAACTAATTTTTAACAATAAAAATAAATAAAATTTTTAACAAAATGACTAGTTTGCTATTTGATCTAACATACAAAGACTAATTTGCCTATTTTTTTAGTAGAGGGGCAAAATGCAATCCAATTTCTAATAGAATGGTCTAACAATTAGCTCAAAACTTCTGGGGTCTTTATGTACGAACACCTAACAGTGGCAACCTGATAATGTTACTGCATCAGAGTTGGTCTTTATAAAAAAAAAGCTGATGACGAAACCATATTTCCATGTCTCGATTTTCAGATTAATTTGTTATATTTTCCATCATTTGAATCAATATAGGGACTCTGGATGCTATTCTAAAGATGATCCGATACGAAGGCTTCGCCGGTTTTTACAAAGGCATGAACACGAAAATCATACAGAGCGTTCTCGCAGCTGCCGTGTTGTTCATGGTTAAAGAGGAACTCGTCAAGGGTGTTCGATTATTGCTTATTAAAGATGGCATTAATAACATGAAACCAAAGCCTCTTTAGAGAAAAACTAGTATGCTTCTTCCCCTACTCATCCTCCATTTATTTTCAACAATTTGTTGTTTGGTCAGAAAACTATAGCATATATTTAAAAAATATATATTATAAATATTATTACTCCTTGAAATAAACCTGTAATATTTGAATGGAATTTGGAAATCCCAACATTTAATTTGTGTTCAAATTTTGTACATCAATTTTAGGTAAATTGTTTTGTTTATGAAGAACAAAGAGGGAAAACAAGAAGTAAAAAAGAAAGGTTAGAGCAAAAACCATTTCCCCTCTTTGGTGAGAGTAAAAAAGTAAATGCGAAAATAATTAAAACATAAAAAACAATGTGATCCTTTTAAAATTTAGGGTTAAAATATCTTTGTAAATTTGAATTTTAATATATGTACTATTTTAAAGAATTTAATTACTCTAGTTTTAAAATTTCAAAATTAAAGTTCAATTGTTGATATTGATAAAATTATTTTGTTGAATTCAAACTCATTTAACATTTTTATTACATGATTATTAAGTGAGTTTTTATATTTTAATGGTGTTTAAATTTTAAAATTTAAAAATTAAAAATTAAATACTTAAAATAAAGTTACAGAGGTTAAATTTTAAATTTATAAAATTACAATAATTGATAACATTTTAATCAAAATTTAAATCTCTCTTTAAATTTGATTTCTAGACTATTAATTTTATGATAATTATTCATACACTTCTTTTTTTAAAATGAAATAATATGATACGTTAAATACCTCTTAAAGAATTTAAAGTACCAATCTAAAGGTGAATTTGTTAATAAAGTCAAAAGTAAATAGGCCAATCTTCATAATGTTAAATAAAATAGACAGGTCAAGATCATGTGCAGCAGTCCCTAGAGGAAATGAATTAAACAGAAAAATAAACCACACAATGAACATGGATGGGTTCAAAATAGGGGTGTGCAAAATTTGTGTAAAATCGAAAAAATTCGGTTGGGGTCGATTAATAATTTTTTGAGTTTTTGGTTAACAGTTAATTCGGTTTGAAACTGTTCGGTTAACCGACAAAAATTAATAAACAAAATTATAATATATAAATAGCTCACTATTCACTCAAACTCAATCTAACATAAACTCAAATACCTAATTTAATATATATTAACCCAAGTACCCAACCCAACCCAATTATAAAAGTTACAAATAATTTAATAAATAAAAATAAAAATCTAAAACTAAAAATAAAAATAAAAAACATATAATTATATACAAATAATTTCGTTAATTCGATTAATTCGGTTAATTTGAGTAATTCGGGTAATTCGGGTAATTCTGTTAATTCGATTAATTCGGTTAATTTTATACTTATTTTAACCAAAAATTAAAAAAAATATAATTTTCGGTTAATCGGTTAACCGACCGAATTAACTGAAAAATTTTTGGTTCGGTTAATTTTTTTGAAAAAATTTCGGCTCGGTTAATGGTTAAAAATTTTAAAAGGTTGGTTAATTCAGTTAATGTTATTTCAAAATATATCAAATAATTCAAATTTTATTATTTCTAAATTTATTAAATATATTATATAAAAGTAAAATAATAATTTCAAAATATCAAAACAGAAGAATGCGAATAAATATTAAAATTATATTGTAGCCTCTTTATAAACAAATAAACAAAAAATCACGCCTCGTAATCTCTCTCCCACCATTAAAAAATTAACATATACATTCAAAGTAAATTAATTTAAAATTTAGAATGATTCGAAGTTTTATCATCCCAATTTTGCCTTATTTATACCCAAAATTATTTTGATGATGATGATGATGTAAGAGATTAGAACAAGGCCATACCTCCTCAACGTTTATTGGAAGTAGAGCTTTATCAATAGCCTCTGGTGTCCATATCTTGATGCCCTCATCTCCACGGCTAACCAAAGCTGTGGCATGTGGATGAGACTCCATACATTTAACCCCACGCTTATTTGCTTTTATTACTTGAATAAGCTATTCTCCTTTCTTCTTCCAAATAAATATCTGGCCAAACCAGTCAGATTCACTAACCTCGTACTCCGATTTAGGTCCAAAGAAGCTCACATTCTCCACAACTCAGAAGCTCCATGTCGCTTGTAAACTTGAGGAGTAGCTTTTTCAACAGCTTCAGTTCCACTGTGTCCCAACCCCATATTCCTGGTAAAGAGATAAATGGATTTATCACGGTATGATACGAGAACCTCACTATCATCTGAAATGGCCAAGCCTTCTACTCCAAATTGACGATCATCAATCGACTGAGGGATGGAAATAATCTACAGATTGACCAAAATCAGTTGAGCTATCACACTTATATTTGCGGATATCATAAAGGCGAGTATACCCATCCGATCCCGCAACTACAAAGAGATTTGGGTTCCTTGGATCAACATCAATAGCTTTGAGATAAGCCCTGTGATCATCACTTTGATAGCACGTAAAAAGTTCTTTCTA
Source organism: Gossypium arboreum (assembly GCF_025698485.1). NCBI lineage: Eukaryota > Viridiplantae > Streptophyta > Magnoliopsida > Malvales > Malvaceae > Gossypium > Gossypium arboreum. The sequence goes on along the minus strand of NC_069079.1, from coordinate 129,540,321 downwards.
AGATCAATCTGAAAAGGCAATAGTATAAAAGGACTCTGCAAGTCAATTGTGCTAAAGTACAGACAAAAACTTATGAGTTTGATTCCCAGAATTTAGTCTTTCTTTTATTTTTTTTTATTTAATGAATAACATCTAAATGACAACACTCTAAAAAAATTTACATGATCGATTTTAAATCACATAAAATCTATACGCAAGAAAAAAAAAGTGTCGACTTTCATAATGCCTCTATAAAACAATTTTGAAAAACCTTACAACTCTGAAGCCTAACATATTTATTTATTTCAACATTTATGTGTATAATACTTTATATTAAAGATGCCATATAACCAATTTATTGCTATTATTTTTATGGCAATATCAATAAGACTTCAAATACTAAATTAAAAGAGTAAAAGGTTAAATCTTAGGATTAAAAGTATAAATATTAAATTTTAAACTTGTGAAAAGTATAGGTACTACAAGAATGATTAGACCAAAATCAAGTTATAATAGCTAGATCATCATAGAACAAAACAGAATAACATGAGAATGGAGATTATATTCTCCTATACAAGACAACTTTTTTATGTCCAATAGTCATTTGATGAGAGAAAACAAGTAAAACATCACAAAAGAAGAAAAGAAAAAGAACTAATTCCACTTGGCGTATAATCAACCCTAGCCCAGAGTGAATATTTTCAAGTTCAAGTTTAACTTAAAATTAGAAACTCAATATTTAACTTAAACTTAATCAAATATAAAATAAAAAATAACATATTACAAAACTAGAAACGAGCTTAGTTCAAAATTTCAATGTGCTTAAATCTGACTCATTTTTTAAACAAGTTTAATTTTTTGCTCAAATCTATTTTTAAAGTTTAATATTTTGTTTAAAGCTTTTTAAATTTTGAATAAATTTACGAGCTTTGACAGGTAGTTGGACCCTTAAAAAGATTTATGAAAATCATACTATTTAAAAAAAAATGGCCCAAAAAGCAAACGACGTCGTCTAACCACTCCATAAGCCCCTATATAAACCTTGACTTCTCTATTTTTGTGCCAGTCTCCTCCAGTCTCAGAATACCAGCAACGCTTATTTTCCTCCATAAAGATGCAAGAAAAAAAAGCAGAAACCGCAAATAAAAATGCGAAGAAGGCGAATCTATTGGATCACGGCTCCATCAAACACATCCTCGATGAATCCGTCACTGAGGTAAAAAGAAATTGAGTGAAAAAAAAAATACGAATCAAAACAACCCTAGATCCATTAATTTTCAAAATCACAGTTTAATTTTTGAATAATTATATCTCCATTATTTTTTGGAATAGATTGTGAAGAGTCGCGGATATGTAGAAGATGTGAGGATGAGCAATATCAGATTATTGCTTGGAACTATTATTATTGTAATCGCTCTTGTTGCTCAATTTTACAAAAAGAAGTTCCCCGAAAACCGTGATTTCCTCATCGGTTGCATCGTATTATATCCTTTTTTTTTCGAATTAACCTTTTTTATACATAATTTTTGTTTTGGTTTATTGTAATTGCTAGATGAATTGTGTTTAAGCATGGTAATTTTGGATTGAATTGCTACATATATATATATAACTTGAAACTGCGATGATAAACTGGATAGAATCTAAATTAGGTTCTGTTTTGCTTTTAATTTTGGTATTTGATAGAAACAAGTAGTATTATTATCAAGTGTTATAAATATAATACAGATCTGAAAATAATTATCCATGTGAAAGTGAAATTAGGGTCATAAAAAGGTTCAATTTTGAACTTTAATTGTGTGAAATTACATTAGCTTTTGTAACCAAATGGACCTTATGTTTTTACATTCTAGATATGTACTGAGTAGCAAAAGCGGCAACTAGACTGAGTTTTAGATTGCTAAATATATTTAATTTTGTCTGTCATCTGATCATATATGAACTAAATTCTGTTGAAATTCCCATCTGTTCTTCTTTGTTTCTTGTGACGAGATGCGAAAACAATGACAATCTTTTTGTCTTAATACTTGAAACTGAAACCAATTACTTAAGTGTACCTGCTACTAAGAAAAGATGGTGCTAACCTAGTTTCCCTTTTTTCCCTTCCTTTTATTGGCAACTAAAGAATGTAATCATTATGTTATTTTCATGTTTCTTTGATCCTTGACTCTGGCAAATATATAGTTTTCAATGGAGTACTCCAGCTGGTCATATACACTAAGGAAAAGAATGCAATTCTCTTTACTTATCCTCCTGCTGTAAGTTCCTTCACTTTCTAATTAAACGTTTCCTTAAATCATATCTTGTGCTATGCATTGATCTCTTTTTCTTTAAGCTGAGATTATATTCATGTATACATGTTTAAGCCTGTGATGTTGAACTTTTCTGCATGGTTACTAATTCATGAGATTACCATCTAACTCTTATTGGCATGGCAGCATTTTTGATGCAAATTAATTGTCATCTAGCACTTTGTCTTAATTTCCATTAGAAAGTTGAAAAAATATTTGCATCATAAATGAAGTTGAAGAAAAAGAAGATTTATGATTTCATCTACTATTCTTGTGTTTTCTTTATGGTTAGACTATTGCATTTCATCCTTATCACAATGTTGCGTTTTTAGTCAATGCTTTATGCTCATAGTGATGATGTGGAATAATGCCTAGCATCCCATAGACTTCTTTATTCTTGAATATTGCCCAATCTAATGATGTTCTTCTGCCAACTCAATACAAACAAACTCCTATTCTTTCCAAACATCTATGATCTTTCAAAAAAGTTTTACGTTATTGTTGGTGCTTCTTGTGTGCCTTTGGATGGAAGGAGCTTACCAAACTGGGAAGAGGTAAAAGTACCATTATGGCCTTTATACTTGGAGCTAGATTGTATTTTGCCCCCTCTACTCAAAAAATGGGCCAATTATATCCTATACGTTGGATCAAAGAGTAAATTGGTCCTTCTGTTATAAATTTCATCCATTCCTACTGTTAAAAAACTGGCCTCTATATGCCGGCATGAGGTGCATGTGGCATGCCACATGTTACTGTTTGGTTACTATGTCAGTCATGTCAATTTTTAACTGTAGAAATTGATGAAATTTTTACAGAAATGACCGGTTTGCTCTTTGATTTAATGTACAAAGAATAATTTACCCATTTTTTAGTAGAGGGGGCAAAATACAATATGACACCAAGTACTAGGGCCTCCATGATATTTTTACGCTAGAAAGATTAGAAGTAAATCCACTATACCAATGGATCTAGTTTTCGAGGTTTCTAAGATGCCCTTCATGTGTGCTTCCATACAAAGCTAAGTGTACGTTGTTTTCCCCATCTAAGTACTGATTTCATGTTTTCAGGGATCCGTAACCAGTACTGGTTTGGTGGTCTCGTCAAAGTTACCAAGATTCTCTGATCTTTATACACTTACGATAGCAAGTGCAGATCCCAAGTCGATATCTGCAGGGAAACCGGTTGAGTTGACCAAAAGTGTTACTCAATGGTATCTCCCTTATTTCACTTCTCCCATCCCATTCACATGCCTGCAATCCCTTTTACGTTTCTAACCTGTCGAAATATTGCAGGTTCACTAAGGACGGAGTATTGGTTGAGGGCCTATTCTGGAAAGATGTCGAAACACTAATAAATGATTATGCGACAGAACCAAAGAAAAAGAAGTGATCATAGATAGTAAGCCTTACCTTGTTAGGTTATTGGTTAGACCGTGAAATCTGTCTGTTGCTGCAACCTTGATTATAGTATGTTCACCACAATCATTGGTTTGAAGATTTTAAACTAAAAACAGAAAATGAACTTTGCCCAAGGATTAGAAGACAATTTTCATCACTTATCGAACAACGATTTCTTGCTAATGAAAAAGATTTGGTTTCTTTAGTTTTATTGAATGTCGTCGTATTGTTCAAGATGGCTTTTACTTAATATACTGATGATAATTTTCGAGTAACTTTCATCCATCTTAATTGCTGTTAGGACCAGCTTTGGATGTCAAACTGCAGGTTTCACATGCCAGGTTTCACATGCCATTGGTTGCCAGCGTTTTGATGGGGTTAGCTCTTTACCATTTAATTGATTTGTTTACCTTATAGGTTATGCTACTTATATTTCTTGGATCAAATTATGGTTTTGGGTTCTCTGCATTTTAATTTGGCTGATTTGGTCTCTTTATCTTTATAATATCATCAGTTAGTTTAAATAATTCGTACCATCTCTATTAAATTGTTGATATAGATTTTGATTAAAAACATCCTTTTTATCATAAAAGGAAAAAAAAGATTCATACCAACATGATGAGTAGGAAAGGATGTTTTAAGAAAACAAATCATGTTAGCATTTTAATCGGAATATTTAGTTATTTTGGATTTGCTAATAATATTATAATAGTATAGAGATCGATTAAAGCAAACTTGAGCATGGTAGAAGGATTAAAATTATAATTTGATATTTTTTCAATAATCATAATTGATATTTTTAATGCTTTAAAATTTCTGTCGTTCATATTGTGACTGATTGAGTTGATATTATAAATCAACTCAACACTATTTCGGTAGTAAAATATCTAAAACCATTTTCAAGAAGGAAAGAAATATTAACTAAGATATTGGTGTTTTTGTTTTTATTATTTTTATGTAACATATTTAAATAAAGCAACTAAAAACTAAATGTTTAAAGATTGAATTTTTAAAAATAATTTTATTATAAATTCTGATTATATTTAATTTTTAACATAATATTTAAAATTATTTATAATTTTTTCTAATTTATAAATAAAAAATAATACTTATCTTTAACCTTAATATTAAAAAATAAAATAAAATACGTTGATTCGAAGCTAAACTGAATGGCCAGAAGGGAAACTGATCCCAATCTTTTTTTAGAAACCTTTATCGATAACATTTTTAAGTGTCGTACTTAAAAGGAGCTTCTGAACTGGATCTCATTATTAAGTAGTGTGAAGTAATCCCATGGAACATAGTCATATGGCACCAGTAACCCAGTTTGCTCAAACTCTGCACAAAGATCCATACATTTAATGCTCTATTTGTCGTTTTGTATGAATTCTCTATAATATAACCCGACCGAGTCTCTAAGTCATTTGTCATAAATTTAATATGTTCACCAATAAATGGTATTTTGGACCTACATGTCACATTCCACTTTGCACAACACTTGTGCAGATCAAATGGATGGTTTTGGGTTACCTTAATTTGATTTATAAATTTACAAATTATTTTTGGGCTTGGGTATTTTAGATTTAGGTTAATATTTTATTCATGTTATTTTAAATTTTAGCTCAGGCTTTTTAAATTATTTATTTTGGTTTGAGTAATTTTGAATTTGACTCAATTTCGAATTTGTATTAAATGAATTTGAGTTATTATCAAATGTAGTCGATTTTGTATTTAAGTTTGGATTAATCATTTTGAAATTCAAATTATAATTGATTTATTCATGTAATAATATTTTAGAGTTTATGAATATAAATATGGTACAATTAGAAATACAAATTACAAAGTAGAATCAAATCAATACTAAGTACAATTGGGTTAAGAATCAACATGACAACAACACATGATAAGATTGTTGACTCGTATATGGTAATTGTGCATGACAATTGACCCATTGGGCCAAAATTAACCATAACAACAACATACGGTGAAATTAAAGACTCCCATAAAATAATTATTTATAGTGAAACTCAAACTTGAAATTTTTTTTTGAAATATAAATTCATTAATTTATTCAAAAAATAGAACCATACAATTTAGGAGAAAAAAAAGTAAACACTCTTGTGATAGTGAAGGACAAATTCCATCAACATAGTAAATGTTTTAGCCTCAGCATCAATAGAACATTATGACTCATTGACAATTTTTTTCATCACAAATTAAACACAACATATTTGGACTAATTGTAAGCAATTAATATGATAAGGAAATTAACCCTAGATGGTCCAAAGCGTCGAGTAAAAATCGACAAAACAATTAAGCATTCACCAAACCAGAGAGGACAACAATAAAACCATCCTTAAAATCACTTGTAAAATTAAAATTACATGCATAAACACAACTAAAAAACATACTACAACAACATACAATACGAACTTAAATATTTTAAAAACCTAATATACTTGTTTAAAATTTATAAATTTTTCTCACATTCTAGTCTTTATCGAAAAAATCCAACATTTTCAAATAAATTTTCTAATAGTATTAAGTAATCAATTAGATCCACTTACATCAATAATTTATATATAAAAATTTGTTTCCATTTGCCCCTTCAACCATCAATTAAGTCACCTTAATGACCCCACTAATAACCTTTTGTCTGTCCCTAGATTTGAATCTTTTAACTCTTTAAAGCCACGAATATTCCCCCCAACTACTCAATAAAATCCATATTTACTTCCAAACTATTTTAATCAGTCCTTTTCCATTTGCTGATTGTCACTCATTGCTTTTTCTTTTCTTTTTTTTTTCTTATATTTTCTTTCCTTTTCTCACTTCCCAAACAAACAAATTAATACTTCATTATCATCGCCCCTCCCTCCCTACTGACGTGGCTTTTTCTATTTTAGTGGGGTCCGCACGACTAAAACAAAATAAAAGGTGACGTGGTCTTTTTACCAAATAATAAAGGTTTAATTTTGGCTTTAGTCCCTCTATTATGTTCTAATTTAGGGTATGATCTTTCTAATTTTATAATATTGTTAAGAAGTACAATTTAATTAAGCTGTTTGTTGTTGTTGTTCAAGTGATGATATGAATTTTTATTTATTTATTGTTATTCAATCTCATAGAGTTTGAGAATTTTCAGCTAACCTTGCTAAACCAATGCTTTATTTATTATCTGATTCTTGAATTATATTCTTTAAAAAAAATCTCCTGAATTATACTCTTTTTCTCATATTAGTACCTAATTTTTTGTCCCGTTTTAATATTTGAACTATTATACTTTTCTCATTTTATCTAAAAAGAATGTGTCGCATGTAATGTTCTTATAGGTAACTTTCTTTTTGGACAAGTTGAAATGGAAATGATAGTTTAAGTATTAATATACGATAAAAAAAAGTTTGATATCAAAATGAGAAAATGAGTATTGTTCAAAGGCAATGGCGGAGAAAAGGGGGTTGCAGGGGTTGGACCCCCTAAAATGACATTTTTTTCATTTATGACCTTTATAATTTATAAAAAAAATTAGTAATGGTAAAATTACATTTTGACCCCAAAAATAATACAAATTTAATTTAATCATTTAAAAGTTATAAAGATATAAACTATTAAAATGGTAAAATTGTATTTTTACTATCGTAAGAATATACAATTTAATTCGACCTCTAAAAAATTTTTCTAGCTTCGCCACATTTCAAATGCTAAATCATAAATTAAGTTTTAAATCGATAATAAATTTATATATCGACTATGAATCGAATACTCAAGGTTATTTAAAAAATAAAAGATATCATGATCTTAACCACAAGAACTAATAGTGTAGATCAAATTATGTAAAATTAAACGGATTAAATTTTATATTTTAACATAGTAAGTGGACTAAAATGATAATTAAACAAAAAGAAACTAATCAATACAGATCTTAAATGAAAACAATTATTAAAATAAGAGTTAGATTTTATATTTTAACATAGTAAAGGGACTAAAATATGAATTAAACCAATAAAAAAAACCTAATCAATCAAAACACGGATCTCAAATGACAACAATTAATCAATTCTAACGCCAGCTTGACGTCCGCCAGATATTTTTTTATAGTTTTTGTTCCTTCTTTATATAGCCAAATCCAAGCTCTCCCCCTAATCTTTAATATCACCATTTTTGTGAAGGAGATATATTTCTCTCTTTCTCTCTCTAAAAATCTTCCCTTTCTCTCTCTAAAAATCTTCCTTTTCTCTCTCTAGAATCGCTTTGGTCGAAGTTTTCTCCATTTGATCTCTACGCTTGTGATTATATATTTTTTCTCGTAATCGAATCTATAGTTTCTTAATAAATCGAAGAATTTGATTTTTTATAGATTTTGTTTGATTTCGAGATGGTTAATTCTAGAAACGGGGAATTTGTTGACGACCGCGTGGATCGGGACGACGACGAATTAATCGGTTCGTCGGACGCATCTTCGTCCATCAACGGCGTCGTTGGTACCTTTAGCGTTGGATCTGGAACAACTTCGGGACAGAGCGGTGAGGTGAGGAACGAAATCGGACTTACGGAACGGTTAACGGATATATTCGTAGAGGAAAACGATGGAGATTTGTTGCTTCAACAGAGCGATCGAGAAGATAGGGTTCTGCAATGGTTACAAGCTTTGGATATGCAAGTAATCGGCGCTTGTCGAACCGATGAAAGGTTAAAGCCTTTGTTGAAAGTCAATGTTTCGAACGGCGTAGCCGAGGATCGATTGTTAGCTCACTTGAGTCAGGTATTTTGATAGTTTGGAATTTCAATTGATAAAATTTTCCATTTATATCGAATTCTATGATGAAATTTAGCTCATATTTGTATTTTCTTCTTAAAATTTTCAAGTTGGATGTGTTGTGTGTGTAATTTCATTTGTTTTGGATAAATTTCAGCATTTTGAGCCATCGGAAGTTGGTATGCTGGCGAGGTGCTTTTGTATACCTTTGGTTTCAATTCGAGTGGGGAAGATTAACAAACAAGGAACCTGTTTTCAGCCTACTGCTGCAAGGTAATTGAACTTTTGATGATATCGGAGTCTTGGATTTATCATAGATTATCCTGCTCTGAATGTCATGCACAGTCCATGGATGCATGTTAGCCTTTTTGTTGCAAATCATTAGCATTTACCTACAGCATATATCACAGAGCCGTATGCTTAATTGTTAACAATTTCCGTTGAGTATTTACATTCTGCTCTCTCTAGAAACTAACCTTTCGTGGTAGGCCCCCCGAGGTTTAGTTTAAATGATTTAGGAAATTGTCTTTAGTAGGTGATATGCTAATTAAGATATTAAATTAAATAAACTAATTATAAATTATCATAACATATATAAATATTGATGAAACTAGAAATCAAAGGTGACAATTAAAATAGATAGCCTTGCTTGTTAGCTAGCTAACTAGAAAGAAAGAAGAATCTCCACATTAGTCCAATCAAAGCCAATTGCTTGGTAGCTAATAGTGCATTACAGTTACAAGTTAGCTTCTTTTCCTCTATTTAGGAACCTTAAATTATCAAATTAGTTAGCTAATGCTTAGTTTGAAATATTGGAGACCAATTATAGATATTAGCTTATTTTCCTTAGATTTTTATCCATAATTCATATTCATCAATGATACCATTTTGATGGTCTCATTCCTTTGATCTTTCATAGCCTTTAAGCATGTAGCATTTTGTCAATTTACCGTGGATCACTGCAACAACTCTTTTAGGCCCTTAATGTCTCTGTTTTGGGTTAAGATGGTATTTAATTGACTGCATTATGTTATATGGTAATGCTTTTAGTACTCCATGCAGGCAGCTAGTCTAAAATATACATGATTTAGAATGTTCTGGTTGTCACAGTATGTTACACTTGTTTACTACCTATAAGTTTTCATGTCATGTATTATCAAGTGATTATATGTGCTGACATTTGCAAGTAACTTATTTCGGTGTTTTTTTCTTATATCAACTCTGCTAAATTGGGGATACCAACGCTTTTCTTAATCTTTGAACCGGTCATACCATCCAAGTATCATTCTACTCTATGTTATATTATTTCATAATTGTAGTGACTGTCTCTCTTTTTATAATGATTGAGGTATACTAAAGGCATTATTTTTTTGATTTAACCTAGTGTTGACTGTTGAGTCCATATTGGATTGGTTTTCATGATTTATTTAGATTCCTTCATCTTTTCTGGTTGCATTCAGCATGGTTACACATTTAGAAGTTAGTCTTTTTATCATGTTTTGGTAACTGTCGTCTGCAAAAATCCTATATCTAAATCATATACTCATTTTTGTCAATACCTTTTGATTTATTAACTAATTTAATTGATTTCACGTGTTGAAATTTGTCCTGTAGTTCCACATTGACCCCACTGCATAATTTGAATGGAAGGTGTATATTTAGTGGTTAATAGTCAATAGAAATTGCAGGGTTCTATTTTAGTTTGTTGTTGGTCATCATGTTAATGCTTCCAAATAAATATATCTTTTGACTTGTAGGTAAAGTGGGCGTATTCTATAATGATCTCTGAATAATGAGGAAATAAAGGTAGTTTCATCTCCTATATTATATAGTTTGCTGCTGCTGTTTTGTGGATATACAAGGTTCACATTCAATGAATCAATAATAAGTAAGATTGGGTGCTAGTGACTTGTATGAATTAAACTTATGTTGCTTTGTCAGTGTCAGTAGTCTTAATTTTGTTGCAATTTTGTTTTTTGAACTGTATGTTTACCCTGCCATTCTCTATTATCTCTAAGTATTTTTGTTGCAATTTTGTTTTTGAACTGTATGTTTACCCTGCCATTCTTTATTATGTCCAGTTTTGTTGCAATTTTGTTTTTGAACTTGTATGTCTACCTTGCCATTCATTTTCTTATTGATTGTTTTGTTTTGTAATTGTCAACTTGATCAAATTCTTTATTAGGGAAACCCCTTATAAGTTTTCATATTTGTTCATGCCTTTGCAAAGGAAGCTTGTAAGATGTGTCATGATATCCTTCTGCTTGTTTCAGTCCATTAAATACTTGGGTTGAGTAGTGGCTTCTTATTGTTTGTTTGAGCAAAACCAAATATTAAGTTCTATAGGACTAATGTCATAGCAGATGGTACTTTTAGTTTCGTGTGTGATATGCCTGAGATAGAACAAACTGAATTTCTCTAGGGTTTTGTTATATTGAATTTTTAACTTAGAGCCGATCCATTTAAAATTCCCGCTAGGATTTTTTGGGATGATTTAAACTGTTAAATCTTACAGCTTGGTGCATACCAGTTGTAATGTTAGAGATTTGATATTATGCTTTTCTCATATTGCTTTTTATATTTTACTTGTAAACGCGTTCTTACTAAATAAAAATGTTTCCTAAATCTTGTTGAATTTCACAGGGGAAATTTGAGTCTCACGCTCTTGCCAACATCGGACTTGCGCCTTTCATTTGTTGGGGATGATGGTCAAACTGAGAGATTGTTTACCTTAAGTGACGAACCTGAGTGTGCTGATGTTTCCATCAACGAGATCCCAACAGACAGTTCTGGACGATCTTTCCTTGTGAAATTGCCTGATGGCAAATTTTTTTACTATTGGTGCTCGGAAAGATCAAAGCTCTTGGGGGTTGAATTGCTCTCAAAGGTAACCAATTTTTAACTCTTTAATACTCTCACTACCAGTACTGTACAAATTGCTTTGTTTGTCGAGTGATTGCCGTCTAATATTTGTATTTTTTTGCCTTCAATAGATGAAGGATCTAATCAAAAGTAAACCATCTATAGCTGAATTAACTGGAATCAGCGAGTCACGATTAGGCTGTTTTGCAACTCAGCTTCGTGCCTATCTCCTAGGATCATCTGTGAATCCGGAAGCAAGTTGTGCTAGTTCACCTTCACCCAGTACCACACACGATGCTATTGTTGTGCACAATGGGCAATCTTCATCAGCTACATCAAAATCTTTGCGATCCCGACATTCTAGCAGTCAAGCATCCAAGGTGAATGCACTTTATCAAGGTAGCTTAAGTCCAAAATCAAGCTCTTTCAAAGAGGGTTTGATCCGAAACTCATCTTTCCCGAGAAGCACCACCAGGGATAAGCTGCGAAGGCGTGGAGATAATCTTCCGTTAGCCGAGAGCCTTAAAGTTGCTTCGCCTATTATAAATGATTCTTCTAATTGCAATCAAGCTGGAACTGACAATCTTCTGGACAGCAAGAGTTGCTCGCTCACTCCTAACTTCCTTGAATCACTTGGAAAACTTGCCGCTCCACCAACTCCAAGTGGTGTTTCTCAGGTTTCCTCCGTAGGACCTCCTCTATTTTCTCCTTACTATTGTTGGTGTCCCCCAGGATCATCGACACTACAATGCTCAGCTACTTCCGAACTCCCTGCCTCTTCAATCTCATCTTTTAAGCTTCCACCGCTTTCATCAATGTTGCCAACAAATGGTTCTTCCAGCTCGTTGAAACCAACTCTACCTCTTGGTCTTACTGATGTACCATCACTGGATTTTCCAGCTTTCCTCCCGGAACCATTGGTCCGATTACCGTTGGCGAGTTCACAGCAAATTCCAACCTTCACACCTTTGATTTGTGATCCAATTGTTCATATTCCAGTCATTGATGTTTGCTCTTCAGGACAAGGTTATTTGGTTAGTGCAGGTGCTACTATTTCAACCTCAATCCCTCCGTTACATCCAAACCTCGTAAACCCATTATTACCGGATACAACTGATTCTGTAGTGGAAAAAGGTGCAAGAGAAACCCTCCGGTTACTCATTAGTGGTTCGACACAGGGCAACCCTCCATTAATTGATGTATTACCGGCAGTTGACAAAAAAGGTATCCTTGTTACCGGAAGCAGAGGGCTATACAGCGGAACTAGGGACATAAGTGCCATTGCCGGTGGCATTGCCACTGTGAGTTTCGCTACACTTTCATCCACCTCCATGTCAGATAGCTTTATAAAACATCCCGATTCAAAGCAGGTCAGATCTAATGGCTCGGAAGGATCTTGTTCAGGCAGTGATGCTAAACTTTCGGACTCGGAAAGAAGTTAAATAGTGAATAAATAAATAAATAAATGTAGGCAATGGTATTGTTCCCTCTGTAAGTCTTTTTCTTTTGTAGGTTAGAAAATGCAAAATGTAGATCAATGTATCTGCAATTTTGTCATATTTTAAAATGTAATTAGTCCCAATCTGTTATCCCATTTGGGGATTTGTTGTCTTCCTTTCTAGTATTTTCTATTGTTAGTAGTGAGCTCCTTTTTCCTTTTGGTTAGAAAAAAATTGGGTTTTTCTTCATTTTTCACTATATTTATTTATTTATTTTAAAATATATATATATTTAAGTGAACGTATTAATTTTGAGTGACGTTTATTTAAAATTTAAATTAACGTTGAAATAAAAAAGAAAAAGGAACATTAATTTATTGATTATGCCAAGATTGATGATCATGTCAAATATGATTTACAATTTACAAACACTAAAGAGATTGGTTTTAAAGAAAGTGACGTATGCAATAACTAATTTGAGATCATTTGTACAAATTTTTAGAAAATTTGTTTGATGATATAGTTACAGTATTTTAATTTTTTATCTTTTAATCACAATCATTAATTTGAAAAGAATTTAATAATATATCATTATATTAAGACCTTACATTATTGGTGGATTTTTTTACCAATTAAAAAATTAATAGAGTGAATTCAAGCGACATAGTCACTAATTAAGATGAGTTTATTTATACTTAATTTTAAGTTTCGATCCTACATAATAATGTCAGTAATCTTGAACTTTATAAAATAAATAATACTAGGATAATTTAAAAAATAAAAAGACAATTGCATCGTAGAAACATGTTTTCATGAGCATTAAAGGAAGTATAGTTGGTAATGTTAATAGGCTTTGGCACCAAAAAAGGGACCAAAAGTTAGAAATTTATTATGTGTAATAGCGTACGTTTGTCTTATATAAAATTATGTCCAATTAATTTAATTAATTACTTTAGTACAAATTCTTAATTTATTTGAATCCTCGATTCCCATCAACCAACAATTGCAGCTCTATTAAAAATATTTTTTTATTATATTATTAAATTAACTGTTTTTTAAAATTAATTTAAAAATATTCAAATGCAACATTCTTTAAAATAATAAGCACACGGAGTTGAAAGATGCAGCAACGATCTTTAAAACAAAAGGTCCACACTCATTCTAGTAAACACTGTAGTAAGTGGGCTTAAGCTCTTTCCATTTTTCACTATATTTATTTATTTTTACCTTTTTTTTTAAAAAAAATTAAGAGAACGTATTAATCTTGAGTGGCATTTATTTAAAATTTTAAATTAAATTTGAAAAAAAAAGGGGAACATCAGTTTATTGATTATGTCAAGATTGATGATCATTTACATTGAAATTTTGCTATTCAATTGGTTTTAACGTTAAAGAGATTGATTTTAAAGCAATAACTGATTTTGAGGTCATTTGTAAAAAAAAACATAGTTTAATGGTACAGTTAAGAGTAATTTTTTTTGTCTTTTAATCATAATCATTAATTTGAAAAGAATTTTATGATCTCTCGTTATAATAAAATCTTATATTATTGATATACTTTTTATCAACTGAAAATTTAATGGGATGAACTCAAACGATAGACTCATTAGTTGAAGTAAGTTTATTCATATTTGATTTTAGATTTCAATCAACAAATACACCTATATAATAGTGTTAGTAAGCTTCAACTTTATAAAATAAATAACAATAGGATAATTTATTGCATCGGAGATCCATGTTTTCATGAGCATTAAAAAAAGTATAGGTAGTAATGTTAAAGGCCTTGGCACTAGAAAGGCAGACCAAGTTCAAGATTTTTATAGGTAGTGATGTTGATAGGCTTTGGCACTAGAAAGGTAGACAAAGTTCGAGATTTTACTATGTGTAATAACGTATATTTATTATATGTAAATTTTGTTTAATTAATTTAGTTAGTTGACTTTAGTATAAATTCTTAAACCATTTATATTGTAATAATTTATTTTATTTAGTGATTTTTCGGACAATTCATTTATACCGTAACAATTTAAATATTAAAATAATAACTAAATTAAATTCATAGATTTGAGAGTTGTGATTGATTCTTAATTAGTTTAATTTGAATAAGAGTAATTTTGAATTGATTCTAATTTAAATTTGAATTATTCCAAATTTATTTGATTTTGGGTTTGATTATTTTGAATTTTGGGATTAAGTTAATTATGGGACAGATACACATTCTTGTTTGTTCCTCGATTCCCATCAACCAAACATTGCAGCTCTATTAAAAATATTTTTGAACTGATAAATTTTTATTTTATTATATTATTAAATTAATTTTTTTGAAAAAATAAATTTAAAATTATTCAAATGCAACTTTCTTTAAAAAAATAAGCACGCGGAGTTGAAAGATTCATTTTTCTGCTTTCTCTATAAACAAAGCAGCAACGATCTTTAAAACAGTACGTCCTCGCTCATTCTAGTGAACACTCTAAGTGGGCTTAAGCTCTTTCCATTCTTCTTTTGTCATGGATGAAAGGTTGAGAACAGCAGCTCGTACAGGAAATGTTAGTGATCTATACAGTTTAATTGAAATAGATGGAAATGCTTTGAAGCAATTTGACGAGGAGGAGTTTGTCGAAACTCCCTTACACATTGCTGCAGAAGAAGGATGCCTTAGGTTTGCAATGGAAATGATGAGCTTAAAGCCATCATTTGCTAGCAAGCTAAACAAACAAGGCTTGACCCCACTTCACCTTGCAGTTACAAATCCGGATACAAGTATGGCTCTACGTTTCTTGGAAATTAATAAAGATCTAGCTCGTGTCAAAGGAAAGAATGGCAAGACACCTTTGCACATCATAACTGAAGCTGGGAACCATAATGGTCTGTTGGATAGATATCTAGAGATTTGTCCTCAATCGATTCGGGACGTTACAGTTGAGAATCGTAATGCTTTGCATATTGCCGTGGAAAACAACGAACTGGATGTTCTTCAAGTCCTAATTCGAACACTTAAGAAGACAGACTACTATTGTGAAGTGGTGAACCAAAAAGATGAAGGTGGAAACACTGCACTGCACTTAGCTGCTTTTCATGATCGACCCCAGGTTTGACTCATCTAGTTCAATACAGCTTCTTTTTAATCTTTATAGACATAGATTGTAGTTCTTTAATATCTCAAACTATCAATGAAACAGATGCTTAAACTATTATTGAACTGCAACGCCGATAAGCACGCTACCAATCAAGCTGGTTTGATGGCATTGGATATTGCAGACCAACATCACAATGAAGACAGTATTACTGTTCTACGTGGTTGCTTTATTCCAGGAGTTTCAAACTTTAAACGTAAGTACGAGAAACAAATGACAAAAGTATCATCTCTAATCTCTCACGAGATAGATAATATGTCAGGCGAGGACCGCAATGCCTTACTAGTAATTTTAGGGTTGCTTCTAACTGCAACCTTCCAAGCTAGTCTTAGCCCACCTGGTGGTGTTTGGCAGGGAGATAACACTTCAAAGTCCGAAGGGTCATATGATGAGATGGTATTGGGTAAATCAATCTTAGCTGAAATTAATTTTTTTATTTTCTATATTCCAACTTATCTTGTCTTCATCGTAACCTTTTTCTTAACATTAGCCTTGCTTAAACCTTATCCCCATTGTTTCAGAACAGCACTTCAAGCCTTACTTGCTTTCTTCGCAATATGCTTCGACCAATCAATAGGTTACATAGCGCCAACCGAGTTCACAGTTAGAGTTATGATTACATTTTCGGTTTTGGTTTTTATTTTAACGGTGCTCATGGTTTCCACTTCTCGAGTGTCGAAACTTAGTGTTGCAATTCTGGGATGTTGGTTATCCCCTTCATTTGTGTTGCAATATTATGGTACAAGTTTAGTTTTACAAAATATAATTCAGGGAGTTTGGTTATTCCTTTTCCTATATGATGAATTCTGGAAAGGAACCATTGTAGTTGTAGCATACTGTTTATCCTTCAGTATGCTTTCATGGGGTTTTACGTATTGTATTGTCTTTGGGTGCTGGTTATCCCTTTTTCTATGTAAATTCTGTCTAAACTGGTTTCTCAGAGTGTAGCTATCTTTGTACCAAAGAGAATAATCACAACAATGTTCATCTCAATCCCTTTTGTCTCCTTTGATTCATCAATGTCATTTTGATTGAATTTTAGGTGTGGGATTTACGTATCATAGGCAGAGTCGGGTTAATATAAAATTTTAGAATTATTTTTTGGGTTCGTTTGGTCCAAAAAATAGTTTAAAATTTTGTTCAAGTTCGATCTAGATGAAAAAAAATGTTAAACTTATATTAGCTCAACTCACCCGTATTAAAAATATTATTTTTTATATAAAATAATTTTAAAAATAAAAATGTTTCTCAATTATTTGAAAATATTAAGATAGTTGGAACTCGCAAGCATATGCCTTTAAGATGATAGCAAAATTGATAATAAAACATTAATTATACAATATCCACACAATAACAACAAAATAGTAGTAATATAATAACAAAATGACAGCAAACAACAACAAAACAATGAAATTTCTTTTAGGAAAATTCGAGTGGGCCCAGGCCAAAAAATATTGCTTGGGGCCCAACCCATTTAGAAAAATGGCTTCATTTTTTGTCCAAGCATATTTTTTGGCCTATATTTTTATTCAAACTCTCCTACTTTTTGGGCAGGACTTTGGGCTTGGGTGAGTGCCCAACCCATTATCAGCTCTAGTTATAGACTATAAGAGTGATTTCTTGTGGATTCAAATTCACCTCGATTTATTTTTTTATCCTTTAAAAGAATTTCCATTCAATTGATTTTGTTAATTTTCAGTCTTAGGAGATTTTCCAATTTTTTTTTTATAATAAAAAGGTTAATTTACTATTGAGGTTAGAAAGTAAAGTGAAAAAAATGTTTTAAAAAGTGTTTTTGAAAAGTTTAATAGTATTTATTATTACTATCAAAAAGTGTTTTCCCAAATTCTGGCGTGACTTGATCAGATAGTTGCAATATCCTTATTTCTATCTTTTAACCACCACGGTTGATTTAAAAGAGATCTCATGCGATCCCACTATGATAAGATTTTATTTTAAACTCTATTGTTAAACTCTTTACCAACTAAAAAAATCAATGGGGTGAATTCAAGCGGTAGGTCCATTGGTTGAAATGAGTTCATTCATACCCGATATCATGGTTCGATCCACAAGTTCACCTATGTAATAGTGTGTGCGTATGTAGGTGTGTAAGTTTAAACTTGTATTATATAAAAATAATAATGGGATAATTTTAAGGGAAAGCCAATTGCATCTAATATACAAGTTTTCATGAGCATTAAAAAAGTATGGGTAGTTATTAGAGGTGCTCATGGGTCAGGCCTATGCAAAGTAATTAGATCACTTTTTCAAGCCGGTGCCTAACCCAAAAAATGGGCTTACTTTTTTGCCTAATCTTGACCCGATTTATGAAAAGTAAACCGAGTCTGGCCTTACCTATCCATATTTGATTTGTTTAGAATAATATTTATTTAAAATTAATTTTTTTAAAATATATAATACTCTAAATGCACTAAAAAAGGCTAAAATTAAAGTTTTCTAACACATTAAAAATACATTAAAAATATTTATATTAAAAACACTACTATAAATCTAATAAATATTTTATTATATTAAAAATAATTATAATAACTATTTTATGGTATTAAATATAAATGTTAAAATTTTATATTTTGAGTTAATTATGTCAAGATTATTGTTGATCATGTGATTTGCATTGAAAATTTTGAGTTTAATTTTAATCAATTCAATCGGTTTTAATACTTAAAAGATTAATTTTAAATTTTTAATCAATTCAGTTGGTTTTCAACACTAAAATGATTATTTTTAAAGAAAAGTGACATATTGAGTAACTGATTTAACAAGATTGAAGTCATCGGTACAAATTTAGTGTTTTTGACGTGGTTTGATTAGATAGTTACATATCTTTATTTCTATCTTTTAACCACCTTGCTTATTTAAAAAGGATTTCATAAGATCCCACCATAGTAAGATTTTATTTTAAATTCTATTGATAAATTCTTTACCAACAGAAAAATCAATGGGGTGAACCCAAGTCGTAAGTCCATTGATTGAAGTGAGTTCATTCATGTTTGATATCAAAGCTCAATCCACAAATTCACATATTAATAACGTGTGCATACATAGGTGTGAAAGTTTAAACTTGTAATATATAAAAATAATAATGGAATAATTCTGAATGAAAAACAATTGCATCTGAGATGCATGTTTTCATGAGCATTAAAAGCATTAAAAAGTATAGTTAATCATGTTTTCATGACCAAGTTCGAGACTTATTATACATAATTATATGTATAGGTATTAAGTCATATAGCATGTTTGTCATATGTAAGTTTTTGTCCAATTAATTTAATTAGTTCCCTTTTAGTATAAAAAATTTAGAACAATGCAACTTTCTTTAAATTAATTAGCACGCGGAGTTGAAAGATTCCTTTTCTGCTTTCTTTATAAACAAAAGCAGCAGCGATCTTTAAAAATAATAGTAGACACTGTAGGTGGGCTTCAGCTCTTTCAAATTTTCTTTTGTCAATTGGTTCTTCCACCTGATATGGATGAAAGGTTGAGAACAGCAGCTGGTACAGGAAATGTTAGTGATCTATACAGTTTAATCCAAAGAGATGGAAATGTTTTGAGGCACTTTGATGAGGTGGAGTTTGTTGAAACTCCCTTACACATTGCTGCAGAAGAAGGATGCATTAGGTTTGCAATGGAAATGATGAGCTTAAAGCCATCATTTGCTAGGAAGCTAAACCAACAAGGCTTAACCCCACTTCACCTTGCAGTTACAAAAGGGCATACAAGTATGGTTCTACGTTTCTTGGAAATTGATAAAGATCTAGTTCGTGTCAAAGGAAAGAATGGTAAGACACCTTTGCACATCATAACTGAAGTTGGGAACCATAATGGTCTGTTGGAGAGATTTCTAGAGATTTGTCCTCAATCGATTCGAGACGTTACAATTGAGAATCGTAATGCTTTGCATATTGCCGTGGAAAACGACAGACTGGATGTTCTTCGAGTCCTACTTCGAACACTTAGGAAGACGGACTACTATCGTGAAGTGGTGAACCAAAAAGATGAAGATGGGAACACTGCACTGCACTTAGCTGCTTTTCATAATCAACCCGAGGTTTGACTCATCTAGTTCAATACAGCTTCTTTTTAATCTTTATAGACATAGATTGTAGTTCTTTTATATCTCAAACTATCAATTAAACAGATGCTTAAACTATTATTGAACTGCAACGCCGATAAGCACGCCATCAATCAAGCTGGTTTGATGGCATTGGATATTGCGGACCAGCATCATAATGAAGACAGTATTACTGTTCTACGTGGTTGCTTTATTCCAGGAGTTTCAAACTTTAAACATAAGTTGGAGAAACAAGTGAAAAAAGCATCAACTCTAATCTCTCACGAGATAGATAATATATCAGGCGAGGACCGTAATGCCTTACTAGTAATTTTAGGGTTGCTTCTAACTGCAACCTTCCAAGCTAGTCTTAGCCCACCTGGTGGTGTTTGGCAGGGAGATAACACTTCAAAGTCCAAAGGGTCATATGATGATCTGGCATTGGGTAAATCAATCTTAAGTGAACTTAGTTTTTCGATTTTCTATATTCCAATTTATCTTGTCTTCATCGTAACCTTTTTCTTAACATTAGCCTTGCTTAAACCATATCCCCATCGTTTCAGAACAGCACTTCAAGTCTTACTTGCTTTCTTCGCAATATGCTTCGACCAATCAGTAAGTTTCATAGCGCCAACCTTATTCACAACTAGAGTTATGCATATATTTTCGGTTTTGGTTTTTATTTTAACGTTGCTCATGGTTTTCACTTCTCGAGTGTCGAAACTTAGTGTTGCAATTCTGGGAAGTTGGTTATCCCCTTCATTTGTGTTGGAATATTATGATTCAGGATCACTTTTACCAAATGTAATTCATGCAGTTTGGTTATTCCTTTTCCTATATGATGAGTTCTGGACAGGAACCATTTTAGTTGGAGCATACTGTATACCCTTGATCATCCTTTCATCGGGTTTTACGTATTGTATTGTCTTTGGGTGCTGGTTATCCCTTTGTCTATGTAGATTCTGTCTAAACTGGTTTCTTATTCATAGAGTGTAGCTATCTTTGTACCAAAGAGAATAATCAAAACAATGTTCATCTAAATCCCTTTTGTCTCCTTTGATTTATCGATGTTCTTTTGATTGAACGTATGATAGTCCGGTTCGTGTAAATATAAAATTTTAGAATTATTTTTTAGTTTGTTGAGTACAAAAAATATCCTAAAATTTTGTCACGATGGGCCTAGATAAAAATTGTTAAACTTGAGTTTAGTTCAACCTACTCATATTATTTTTTTTTACGTAAAAACAAATTTAAAATTATAAATGTTTCTCAATAATTTAAAAATATATTAAAAAATATTTATATTTAAATAATACTAAGATAGTTGTAATATAATAGCAAAACTACATTAAAATGACAACAAACAGCAACAAAGTAATGAAAATTTTTTTTAGGAAAATTCGAGTCGGCCCAGGCCAAAAAATATTTCTCGAGGCCCAACTCTTTTAGAAAAATGGACTTATTTTTTGTCCAAGTACATTTTTCTGCCCTATATATTTGCTTAAACCCTATTACTTTTTGGGCAAGATTTTGGGCTTAGGTAAGTGGCTCAACCCATTATCAGGTCTAGTTATAGACTATAAAAGTTATTTTCTGTGGATTCAAGTTTGCCTCGATTTATTTATTTATCCTTTAAAAGAATTTCCGTTCAATTTTTTTTTTGTTAATTTTCAGTTTTGGAGATTTCTCAATTTTTTTTAGTAATAAAAAGATTAATTTACTATTGAGGTTGGAAAGTGCAATGAAAAAGGGGTTTGAAAAAGTGTTTTTGAAAAGTTTAATAATGTTTATTATTATTATTATCAAAAAGCGCTTTCCCGAATTCTAGCGTGACTTGATCAAATAGTTACAATATCGTTATTTCTATCTTTCAACCATAATTATTGATTTAAAAAGGATCTCATAAGATCTCACTATAATAAGATCTTATTTTAAACTCTATTGGTAAACTCTTTACCAACTAAAAAGGGAAAAAAATCGAGGGGGTGAACTCAAGCAGTAGGTCGATTGGTTGAAATGAGTTCATTCATACCCAATATCACGATTCGATCCACAAGTTCACCTATTTTAAACTCTATTGATTTAAAATAATATATTATTTCTGTCTTTCAACCACAACTATTGATTTAAAAAGGATCTCATAAGATCTCACTATAATAAGAACTTATTTTAAACTCTATTGGTAAACTCTTTACCAACTAAAAAGAAAAAAATCAATAGGGTGAACTCAAACAGTAGTAGTGTGTGCATACGTAGGTGCGTAAGTTCTAACTTGCATTATATAAAAATAATAATGGGATAAGTTTAAAGGAAAGACAATTGCATTTAACATACATGTTTTAATGAGCATTAAAAAAGTATAAGTAGTCATTAGAGGTGTTCATGGGTCAAACCTATGTAAAGTATTTAGATAACTTTTTCAAGCCCAAGCCCATAGGTTTACTTTTTTTGCCTAATCTTGACTTGATTTATGAAAAATAAACCTATGCTCAGCCTCACCCATCTATATTTGATTTGTTTAGATTAATATTTATTTAAAATTAAATTTTTTAAAATATAATGCACTAAATACAATAAAAAAGGCTAAAATTAAAGTTTTCTAATACATTAAAAAGCATTTATATTAAAAAACACTACTATAAATATAATAAATATTTTATTGTATTAAATATAAATGTTAAAATTTTATATTTTGAGTTGGGTAAATTTTTTAGGTCTTGGGCAATAGGTTTAATTGTTATTGTATTAGGATTTAATATAAATATAAATAAATAAAATTATTATTTAATATATATAATTAATATAATATTGTTTTATAACATAATATTCGGGTTGGCCGGGCTCAGACCAAAAAAGTCTTGCCCAAGGCTCGACATATATAGAAAATGTGCCTTAAGTTTTACTCAATACAATTTTTTAGGCCTCGTATTTTGTCTAAATCCTTCCATTTTTCGGGAGAGTCTTAGGGCCTGAGCGGATGACCCGGCCTATGAGCAAATTTAGTAGTCATGTTAATAGGCTTTGGCACTAAAAAAGTAGACCAAGTTCTAGACTCGCTATACATAAATATATGCGTGGATCTTCGAGCCCTATTTTGTATGTTTATCATATGTAAGTTTTTGTCGAATTAGCACAAATTCTTAATTCATTTGTGTACTATTTATACCGTAAAAAAATTGATATTTATCATGACTTAAACATATATTTATATTTGTATTTTGAATTAGTTGTTAATTTGGTAATAATGAAAAGCATGGAGCTGTAATTAAGAGAGGGGTTCATTGCATGTGGACAGATAGACATTATTGTTTGTCGCATTTCACACTTATAATTAATAACCCAAAACACAATGAATCCTCGATTCCCATCAACCGACCTTTGCAGCTCTGTTAAAATTTTTCTCTATTATATATATATAAATCATAAATTAAAAATTATTTTAATTATGATGAAATAATATAATATTATAATATTATTTTTAAATTTTTCTTTGAGCTTATACTGTGTGAAACAAGCATTTTTAAAATTAATTTTGTCTGATATTTGTTTGATGAAGTTGAAAAATATTTTGTAGGGTTGTCTTAAAAGAAAGTCAAATTGCAACAATTATTTTTTAATCACTAATATTAAATATACTTATTAATTTTATTTAAATATTTTTATTATAATTATTGCATGTTGTTCTACTTTTTCTTTTTATGTTTTTCATTTAACAGTATAGTTTACTTTCTTATATATTTTAAATTTGTATATTATTTAAAAGTAAAAGAAATTATGATTACTGATTATAAATAACTACAATAAAAAATAAATTAGTTAAAAGCTAATTAAAATTTAACACATAAAATTACGTATAATGCATATAATATTAAAAACTAATATGTACAGAAATTCCTAACTTAAAAATAAATATATATTATAATTGAAATCCAAAATATATCAAATATAATTTTATAAAGATAACTTATTAAGCCTCAAATATTTTTAAAAAATATTGTACAAGTAATTGACAAAATGTTACTGTTGAAGGGGAGATTGGTCTCGGATCTTCAATGGAAAGTATTGTCCCATTCATGGGTTTTGTCTCCCTTAGAGAACGCTTCGGTTGATGTAGATACGACTCACAAGCTCACGAGAGAGGTGTCAATATTGTTAGAAATTAATTATGGAAAGCGCGCCTATGGAGGAATATCGAACTATCAACTAAGGCCTTATATGCCATACATTAGCATACTTGGTTCCACTTGGTTAGACTAATGTTCTTACCCTTGAAGACCTGTTAAGGACTTGGGTTCAAACCCCATCAATACCGAAATGATAAAATGTTTATTTGGTGGACCTTAGGCGCTCCCAATAAATTCTATGAACCATTTGAGCTCTCCTTGAAGTTGAGAGATAAAATTTCAGACATTAAACCAAGCATAAACACCTCGAGAACAATACCAACTATTTGAGGTCTAAATCAATTACTCAAAAAACGATATTTCAAAAACTTCTACCAATAAAAAAATTGGTTCCAATGTAATATTTTATATTATTTACCAGTTATAAAAGTATTTAATACCATTGCTATGTCCACTTTTTCTTAATTACCTCTCTTGGCACCCTTTCCAAAGTTATATAAAGATTTAATACATTACGAGGTCCTAGGTCCACACTCATGCAAATACTTCAAGTATTTTTTTTTATAAAAGAGAAAAATTTTATTATTTAATATTGATCATTTATGTCAATTTGACCTTCATAGTAAATTCATCATAAACATTTTATGTTTTAAGTCCACAAATTCTATTATAATTAATGATTATTAGAAATTACAATTATTTAATATATTTACTTTTTAAATTTTAAAAATTAAATTGAATTGTTAATAATATTAATTATTTTTAATTTATCAGCATGATATTTTGGAAAAAAATTCGCATAATAACTATATAACTAAAAATAATATTATAGTAAATTTAAATTTAATAAAATAATCTGAACAATATTAATAAGTACACTTAAATTATGAAATTAAACCTTTGAAAGAATGTTATACAAACTTGCTAACGAAATTCATATAAAATCCTAACATCTCTTAACTTCTAAGCCTATATCTCCATATTTAATTCAATGATTGATTGATTGATTTTTTTTGTAATCGAATTCCCTTTCTCAAAAAAAGAAAAAAAAAGGCTGACCTGGAGGATTGACTTCATTTGGATTTCGATTAAAAAAGGCTCTTTTTTTTTTTTTAATCTCAAGTCTCATTTTATGATTGAATCTTTTTTAATGATTTTGTATTTTCTTATTAAATTGAGAGCTAAAACAGGTTTGGAAAGTTGAAATAGCTTTCGGATCGAATGTTCAAGTGTGCAAATAGGGGTGATTTACTTGAAAAGGCCCATTTCTAAGTATATTTATGAAGATAGGTCGATTTTTAAATTATTTATCGAAAAGGGTCGGTTTTGGTAAAACGCGTCCACGTACGAGCGTTTTAGAGGGAAAATGTCATGTCAGCATCAAAAATGAGCTTATGTAGACGTACTTTGCTGACGTGGTAAAAAGTTCCCCCAAGGGCGCGTTTTGCTCTGTGTTTTTGTAACGGCCTAATTTTCAGTGGTGTCGGAAATGGTGATTTGAGATCACTAAATTCGACAAATAAGATTGAACAAGATAGTAATTTAATATTTATGAGCCAAGTAAGAATTTAGAAGAATTTGTGAAATGGTGAAATTAGTGAATTAAAAGAATTTATTAGGTCAAACGGGTCAAAAATGAGGTATCGAGACCTCAAAGTTGAAAATCGAGCTATAAATATTTTTATAAATATTTATGGAGTGTCATTGAGTTAGTATTAAAGTTTCGTTAGAAAATTTTAACGTTTGGATGGCTAATTAATTGAAAAGGATTAAATTGAAAATAGCACAAAATTTGTTAAATTGTGAGTAAATAGCTTAAGTATTTAAAAAGATGGATTTAAAGAGCAATTAGACCCAAAGGTTAATGGCTGGACGGTTTGGGTATGAAATAAGCAAGAAAACAATGTGAACAAGGGCAAAATTGGAAATAGATAAAAGTTAATAGTTAAATAATGATGTAATTGAAAAATCTAGACATTTTCTTCATAATTTCTCAGCCAAAACGCCATAGAAGGTCTGGAGAAAGCTGGTTTTTCATATTTTTACATCATGTGAGTCTAATTCTTGCTTTTTCTTGATAATTTTTATGTTTTTATGACTTTTACAATTAGGTCCACTTGTAGAATTCATTAGTTTTTGATTTTATGGGTGAAATTGGAAGTTACCCTGGATGGATAAGGGAATTTTATGATGAATTATTATGAAATTTAAGTTCTAATTTAATATTAAGGTGGTTTTATTAAGTGATTTTGATAGGAAATGATATTTAGGACCTAATTGTGAAAAAGTTGTGAATTGAAGGTTGCTGTTGAAATTCAGAATATAAAAGGTTTTGAAATAGTTTATAATGATAAAATAAAGTGTTAATTGAGAAAAATTAGTTCAATTGATGGGTGAATTGAGTAGGGACTAAATTGTGAAAACTGTAAATTTTGGGGTAAAAGTGAAATTTCGAAATTTGAACAGCATAAATTGTGAAGTGAAATAGAAATCAAATAAATGCTAATGAGTAGAAATATTTTATATTATAGATCAAGAATCCAAAGAAGAACGAGGAAAAGAAAAAGTTGCGGAATAGTCCCAAAATTTCAATATCTTCTACAAATTAGCCGGGTAAGTTCATATGGGTGAAATTAGATGTTTATTTGTGAATGATTGAAGTATATAATGTGTTATTATATACGAAGCAAAACAGGTATATGAGCTATATTTTATGAGATGTTTAAATTTTTGTGAAACAGGGCCAGAGCAATTTCTGGATCCCCTATTTTGACTTTGGAAATTCACCATAAATTTTACAAAGATAATTAGAAGTCATACTTTATATGTACAGATTCATTATTCAGTCTAGTTTTATTAGAGACAAACGGCATAGTCATTGAAGCTCTGTACAGAGAGATATCTGATTCGTAATACAAAAAGGTCAGAGTAGTCAAACCCTGAAACAGGGAGATTTTAAATAATAAAATGTACTAATTGGCTTGACCAAAATTCTAGAAAAAATTGGTAAGTAGATATATGAGTATAAATTCATAGAAAATTTACGGATTTGGATTTGAGTTTTATAACTCGAGATATGAATTATTTAGCAACTATGACACAGTTGGACAGCTTGTCTGGAAAGTGTGATATAAATTGTTTGAATTTGTTTAAGTGCTCAAATAAGTTTAGTAATGCCTCGTGCTCGACTCCAGCGACGGTCTCGGGTAAAGGGGGCGTTACATTTATTGGTATCAGAGCCTGGTTTAGTCAATTCTCGGAACGAATTTGATGTGTAAAGTGTGAAATGTAGGTATGGTATCATCCATACTGAGTTGTGAAATGTAGGTATGGTATTATCCATACTGAGCTGTGAAATGTAGGTATGGTATTATCAAATCCATACTGAGTTAAGAAATGTAGGTATGGCATTTCCCATACCGAGTTGAAAAATGTAGGTATGGTATTTCAATGAGGAAAACCATACTGAGTTGTGAATCGTGGCATTGAGCAACGACGTACTCAATTTCGTAAGCCGTTTCCTAATTTGATTATAAGAAATAAAAGAGAAGTGATCCAAATGGAAGAGATTGAGTAGTTGTTACTGTTGAGCTCAACTATGTGAATTATTATAACAATGGTTGTGAATCGCAGGAAACTTTAGTAAATGTTTTGGTATTGTTTGGAAATATTATGTTTGGTAAGCATTACTTTTAACCTATGAACTTACTAAGCTTCAATAAGCTTACTTGTGTGTGTTTAATATTTTTATGTAGATTGACTTGAAGTGAAGTGGGTAGATCGGATCAACACAACAAAGCACACTATCCAGATCAATTCCGGTAGCTTTTGTTTTATGTTTGAAGATTTATATGGCATGTATAGAGTTTGAATGAATTGAAGTAAAGATGTTATAAACTAGTTAACAATATTTGTACTAAAATAGTTTTCGGTAAGTAGCAGTAGTTTGACTTTGAAAAATCACTAAAAATAGTAGAAATGGAATTAAATAATGAATAAATTATGGAATCGAATCTCGATGAGTCTATTTTCATATGGAAGAAGCAAAACAGGTATATGAGCTATATTTTATGAGATGTTTAAATTTTTGTGAAACAGGGCCAGAGCAATTTCTGGATCCCCTGTTCTGACTTTGGAAATTCACCATAAATTTTACAAAGATAATTAGAAGTCATACTTTATATTTACAGATTCCTTATTGAGTCTAGTTTTATTAGAGACAAACGGCATAGTCATTGAAGCTCTGTACAGAGAGATATCTGATTCGTAATACACAAAGGTCAGAGTAGTCAAACCCTGAAATAGGGGAGATTTTAAATAATAAACTGTACTAATTGGCTTGACCAAAAATTCTAGAAAAAAATTGGTAAGTAGATATATGAGTATAAATTCAGAGAAAATTTATGGATTTGGATTTCAAGTTTTATAACTCGAGATATGAATTATTTAGCAACTATGACACAGTTGGACAGCTTGTCTGGAAAGTGTGATATAAATTGTTTGAATTTGTTTAAGTGCTCAAATAAGTTTAGTAATGCCTCGTGCTCGACTCCAGTGACGGTCTCAGGTAAAGGGGGCGTTACAGTTTTTTTCTAGGTTAGGAATTTTTGCATGTTTAGTCCCTAAGGTTTTTTAGGGTTTTTAGGATTAGGGTTTTGTTAAAATAATTTAGATTTAGGGTTTAGGTTGTTAAAATAATTTAGGGTTTAAGATTTTAGTGGATTTTAGGATTGAATTAGGATTTAATGTTATTTTATAAAAATTAATTAAATTAGGGTTTAGTTATTTTAAAATAATATTGTGTTTTTTTTAAACAAAATTGACTATTTTTACCCTGCAAAAATAATTTTTAGAAGACGTTTCTGAATAGATAGTGTCAAAAACGCTTCAAGTATAATGCACTGTCAGCAAAATTATTGAAAAAAGCTCCCACGTGGATGCTCTTTTTCTACAGTAATTCCTGAAAAAATAATTTTCAAAAGATGTTTTTGAACAAATAGTGTCAAAAACGCTTCAAGCATGATGCAATGTCAGTAAAAATTCTGAAAAAAGCTCCCACGTGGACGCTCTTTTTCTACAATAGTGAAATAATATGAGGGGGTTTATACTTTTTTTTTACCGTTAGAGCCCCCAACAGTACAAAAAAAAAATAGCCGTTGGGGTCAAAAACACAGAGCAACACGCGCCCCTAGGGGAGCGTTTTGCTGACATTTTCTCCCTAAAACACTCTTATGTCAACGTGTTTTGCCAAAACCAACCTTTCCGGTAAATAATTTAGAAATCGGTCCATTTCCGTAAGTATACTTAAAAATGAGCTTTTTTAGATAAACCGCCCGCAAATAAGGTTATTTTATGCGCATATATAATAATAATTATCGATTTTCTTCAAACAAAATTCTTAAATGTTATCCATCAAGCGTTAATTTGATTCCTAACTATCAAAAGTGTTATCCTTTGAGATAAGACTTTATCTCACATTCTTTACTAGCTCAAGTGGTATTATATACTCTAATAAGTGACCTATATACTATAGATTAGTAGCTAAAATTTTATCAGAGATAAGACACTACAGTCGAGATATTCCCGACTCTGAAAACCAAGCTTTCAAGACAGTTACTCAAATTTTCCCAAAGACAATTTTGAACTTCATTTTATTTTTTTATAACTTTTTAATATGATGGTTTCAATATAAATTCTATTTATTACATGCACGTTTAGTATAATCCAATATATACATATTGAATTTGGTGATAGATTCGGCAGCCAGCTTTGCATTGATTATTTAAATGGAAAATTGGATGGAGAAAGCATCTTATTATCATTTTAACCTAAGCATATATTTACCCTAAACCCCAATTTCATTAAATTAAATTAAATAGAGGCAGAGGCACTAACCCCGAAATGAAAATAATATAAATATATTATTTAAAATCTATTTTATTGTATATTAAGTATTTAATTTAGTTACTGTTAGTGGCGAAGTTCGCAACTGGTTTCGCTCCTGGTTAATGTGAATATTAATTCGGGTAAGTAATGATGAAAATATCTTCATATTATAAAGTAGGTTGTATTATTTTGAGGGAGTTTTTATCATATTAAATTTTTTTTATAGAAAAATATACACATGATAGGATTTGAACTTAAGCCTTTATAGTTAGGGATGACAAGCCCGAACTGTCCGATGAATTTTGAATCAATCCACTCTGAATGGAGTAAATTTTTTTTATTTGAAAAGTAGATGCAAGACATGACAGGATGGATCTTTTCTTTTGGGGTATAGAACGATTATGGTAATTACATGTCTTATCTCGCCCTACTTGCTATATAAAATTATCATTTTATTATTGCATATATGAACTATTAAAAGGATAAAATGTAATAACATATTATAAAAAATTATATATTTAAAATTAAAATAAAAGTTAAATTGAAGTGAAGTGGGATGAGATAGGGATGATTAGTGATTTAAAACATGATTATGATTAGAGAAAAGTCAAAAATATTTTTTAGGCTGAAAATTAAGTTATATATTTTATTGAGAGTAAAAATATATTTTCGGCATTGTATTAGCTTATACCTTTATAGTTTTAGAATAACAAAATCATAATTTAATCTATTTTAGGATCAAATTACAATTTTTTTATTATTAACTTACAACTTCATAAAATTTAAAAAAATTAAGATGTAATTTTTCATTTTAAGAAACCGAGTCTTTTCTCTGTATCGTGACACAATCTAAGAGCATAGCTAAGGAGGTTAGTAGGGACCTGACCCCCTCTTAAAATGAAAAAAAAATTCATTTAGGCCACTTTAAAATTTATAAAATTTTAAAATAGTAAATATAAACTTACACTTTGATTCCCAAAATGATAAAAAAATAATTTAATCTTTAAAAAATTATAAAGATATAGATTTCTAGATTCGCCCTAACATCATCCCTAATTATGGTAGGGTAAAATACATAAACATGACCTAAATTTATGACTTTGTAAAAGCCTATGGAATTGATGAAACTTGAAAGAGATGACAATATCTAAACTAAGTTACATAGAATCCTTTTTCTTCCGAACAATATACTATCTAGAAATAGAATAAGAGAAAGTTTTAGAAAAAAAGTAATAATTATAAGTCAATATATTTCGATATAATTGTCTACTTTCGCTATTAAAGGCATAGGTTAGTTTGAATGCATCTAATATAGACTAGAAGTTTAAATGTTGTAGGTTGAATTAATGATTAAATCTGGGTTTAAATCTTTAATGCCAAAAGGACACAAATTTGAAGTGAAAAAAAAAATTGAAATTTGGATTTTTTAAATAAATTAGTATAGTTGTTGACAGGTAAAATCAACAAGGAGGAGGAGATGAATGTGACCGTAGCAATTTACCCTTTGCTAGAGTAGAGAGTCACTGTTGTTGTGGATTGGACGGCTGTTTGGCGGGATTGATCTAGATGGAGTTAAGTGTCTCGATTCTTCTCTCTTACTCAGCCTTCTTTGGTATCTTGGTTAGGCTTATATATGTGGAACAAAGGAGTTCCACACGTCCTAGGTTAACTAATAGTAAAGTTATATTTTATTTACTTGTTTTCTTGTAGTGGCAATGATGTGACATTTTAGATTAAGAATCTGACATATTAAGATAGTCGGATAATTAATAAATCTAAAAATTTATGTTCACTAAGTAAAGGTGATTTAGCAAAAGTGATCTAGCGAGGGTTTGTCGTAGTATCGACGTTGTCCAAGGTTCACTCATTGTAAGATTCGCACTACTATGCTATGTTGAAGCATGTACCTATACTTATTTTGTAGTTAAATAACCCATTAGTCTATTAACTTTACCTATTAAAGCCCTTAATTTTAATTTAGGTCATAGTTTTATTATGGGATTAAAATAATATTTGAATTTCCACACCGGTACCCGATAATAATATTTGTTTTTGATATTCTTCATGTCTATTTTATATTTCATATTCGGGGTTAGTGACTATCCTTCCCAATAATACCGTCTCCAAGATTCGAACATGGACCCTCTCCTTAAGAGTGTAATATGTCTTATTATTGCACCCAACGAATTATTGATACCGATACTAATATTTTAATTACTTTTTGAACAAAGTATTTTAATTATTAATTATTAGTTTTAGAGACATTTTGTCATCCAACAATCATATAGAAGCAAGTTAATTTTAAATATTATTGATTGGTAATATATAAAGAGATCACACCTTTATTGTTTTAAGCTTGTTTGTTTAATTAATATAGGCAAACAAGGTTGAATGGAATGTGGAATGTTAAAAACTTATTTGTTTTTTGTTTGGTTAAAAACAATTATTGAGTGTGAAAGAAATTGAATGAAGGGAGCTAATCTTTCTAAATTGTCTTCAAACAAACGTGAAAAGAGAGAGAGTTAGGGGATGCATAAGCTAGGGCCTTTTTGATACATTTTAAAAGTTTAAGTACCCAATTGAATATAAAAATAAGTAGGGGTTTAATGGCTTTTTTTGAATTTTTTTTCGTATTTTGAAAGTTCAAGTACCCAATTGAGTAAAAAAAAGAGTTTAATTGTTTTTTTTTTAATTTGAAGTTTTTTACACCCTTAGACTTTTTTTTTTGGTTAATTTTTTCGAATTCTTGCTTAGGGTTTGAACCTAAATTCTATCTTTAGAAATATAATATATCTTACTACTATATTTAACACTTATTAATTTTTATTTTTATATTGCAACCTTCGTTGTAATATATATAATTATAAATATGAAAAATTGAGGGTAAGACTAATAATTATTTCATTTGAGATTAAATTACAATTAAATTACAACATAATAAAAATTATGTTTGAAAAATCCACTTTTATTAGGTTGATTGGTGAGAATTGTTGGTACTTGTAGTGAAGTTAGGGACCTTAAACTTTATGCCTATGCCTTAAAAAGGATGATATTCTTATTGGAACATCCCCCATCCCTTTTTTACTTTTTTGGGTTGGGGTTAAAAAAAGTTTGCTTAGTAGTTAAAATTGATGACTTAATTCAAAGGTGAAAATTATGTTATACCATTAAACCTTGGATGCTCATACTAAACAAGGGTAAAGATTTTCTTTCACATCATATTAACTTGCGATTTCTAGTAGTTACCATTTCTAGAGTTAATTAATTTGATTTTTCTCCTAAGCAACCTTTCTGCTTTTTCATATTCCTTAATTAACTAAGAAACATTATATATATATAGAGGAGTATATCTCATATTTTTTTGTCAAATCAGAATTAAAGTAGAATTGATAATGTGATGACGTGACATAGGACATCACCATGACGACGTCCTGACAAGGAGACATACGACATCCCAACGACGCAACGTGTTCCTTACATAAATGGGTTTAATCTTTTAGTTAAATTCTATTACATTATCCTAGTTAAACTCTAATTACTCCCAAGATACTTTAGTCAGATTAATCTTATAATTTTAGTCTATAAATAGGCCATAACAACCTTAAAATAGGTGATCATAACACAACATTAGAGAGGAAATCAAGAGAAAGTTTTGAGAGAGCTTTGGGGGAATTTTATGTTTTAGTTAAAAAGTTTTGTCTTCGGGATTAGTGTTTGTTTTAGAATTTTTTCATCTTGTGGAATAAAAAAATATATTATTAGTGTGCTAAATAATCATCCATATATATAAATTTATTTGATACATTGCCGGTGGAGATTTTTAGACTCCACAAGTTAGTCGTGGTTAAAATTTATATAAATTTATTTTTGTTAGTATTAATTTTTATAATTAATATAAATCTATTACTTCAAATGAATGAAAGCTTTAAATTACTTAACATCAATATGCATGCTTCTTTTTTTTTATTAATTTTTAAATTTCTTCAATTTTTTTTTATAATTAAAGAAGCTAAATACAATTAGCCATGATTAATTTTGTAATAGTTGCCAACACTTTCTTGTAACACTCCATAGCAATTTGTTGTTAGGATACTCATAAATTTTCAAGCCAAAGAATTGTTCCTGCTTAAAGTTGCCATAGGGTCTGTAATCGTATTCATTGAGCGTGGAGTATATGACACCTTTATATGTCAATTCCTTACCAGTTGTTCTCTTATGATTCGCACCATAGTCGACCCCACCTCCTCAGATTGACCACTAATTGTATTCACTGCAACTAAGCTGTCACTCTCTACCATTAGTTGCTTTATACCTCTCCTCCATGCTATATCCAAACCATCCATAATAGCTTAAAGTTCTGAATCAACTATAGAACATATACCAAATATTTCTATTATACACAGTAATCCATTTACCTTTGTGGTCTCGGAACAACCCACCAACTGAGGTTCTACCTGTCAATAAGTGCTTAGCCTCATCCGTATTCAGCTTACACCACTCTTTAGGCGGTGATTGCCTACAAATCCGATTACTTTCCTAATCATTCCTCTGACGCCTTCTTCTATTGGCCATGGTAATCGATTTCGTATAAGCTAGAATACCAGCAACCTCAGACGTAACCTCGCGTGTTCCACCATTAAAGATCACATTGTTCCTACAGTTCCACACACTCCATGCAATAATTCCAAATAAGAATTTCTTCAATTTTCTTAATACCAATATTGTTAACACACTAATTAAAATATTGTTAGATTTAGCATCCAATTGTTTAAACATTGCTTAATTTTTAATAAACCAATCAATTTATAATTTTCAAAACATTGTTTTAGAAAAAATAATAAAATATACAATTTGAATCTTAAATAATAATGTTTTAAATTTTAAACTGATTTCAATTAGGGTTAAAATTTAATTTAAAATATTGTTTTAAACATAAAATTTTTATTAAAGTGGTTGAAATACAACGTATTATTGCTTGAAAATTTATTATACCATGAAATAAAACATAGAAATAATTTTTAAAACATATTTTTAAAACACATTTATAATAATTAAATGATTTTTAAAATTTTTCTACAAAACCCATTACTGATGTTTAAAGAAATGAATTTTTTTAAATTATTGGTTAATAACAAATAATAATTACAACAATTTTTTTAAAAAACTTCTAAAATAATAAATTAAATAAATAGTTTTAAATATATTAATAATTTAACATATTATTAGAAAAAATAATAAAAATATATTATCATAAAATAATTATCGTTTAATAGTTATCATTATGTATGATTTATATAATAAAATATAAATCTATATAATTATTTTTATAAAAAATACTAATATCTTTTATATTACAAATTCAAATATATGTTTTACAGTTAGTCCAATAATACAATTTATTAAATTATTTCTCATATTATTAATAAAATTTATAAAAAATTACAATACAATTTAATACAATATTAATTAATAGACACAATTAACCCGTGCGAAGAGGGTAATAAAACTAATATAATATAACATAGGCTTAATGGTATTAAACATAGTACTTTCCTATTTTAAGCGAGATTTTGAGGCATCGGCTTTTGTTATACCCCCAGCTCCACAAATAGTATGGCTCATATTTATTCGAAAAATTAAGATTAAAATTGATCAATTAATAATTAATATTTTGTATTATCTATGTTTATTATTTTTTGTTGATAAAATGTTTTTCATAATTTTTAAATTTATGAAATCAATAATATAATATAATAATTATTTTATTAATAATATTTTCATTATCAATGTGTTATTTATTATCACTTAATTAGACTTTAGATCCATATTAAATTACGTCTATTATTTTAAATTAATGATTCTGAAACTGGGTCCATTAAAAACTTAAATACAAAGGTGGCACAAAGAGGACACACAAGAGCCTTAGCCCCTAGTATTAATAGAATGATAATTCTATTTTTGACGTACCTTCTAAAATTTTACAATTTAATTTTGATCCGCAACAATAACATCCCTAACTTTACCCTACCTAAATACCCAAATGGGTTTGGGCCTGATTCTATTGAACTCGTAGCCTATCTTGCGAAGTTACACGTTTATGGAACCGTATAAACACGTATTAGGTCTAGAGTAAGATACATATATATATGTATGAAACCTACCTAATATGTCATATCAATGAAATTATGTATATTAGAAATTAACAAACTCGCTTTATGTGTGAAAAATTAAAATAAAAATTAAGAATGCAAGTGAAAAATAACAAAAATTATTAAAATAAATTTATTTTAGTTTTTAAAAATAGTAGATAAAAAGTAATTTCGTGGTTAAAAATATAAACTTAATTTTTAAAATAAATTTATATTTTAAATTCAATTAATTTTTTAAAAAACCTAAATATCCTTATTACTTTATACGTTTTTTATTTTATAATTTTTTATACCTCTCTAATTGAGTTAATATTATATTAACTAGCAATACTAATTCAATAAAAATTATAAATTTTTTAATATAATAATAAAGAATGAAGAAAAATAAAAGTTTCCCTATATAAAGATATTGTTGTTTTATTTATTTATTTATTGTTGAGAAGGTATTCTTAAAACAATAAGCGATAAAGCAATACCGAGTCTTTGAATTTGATAATATTTTTCAATTTGATCCTTCATTTCTTTTTGGTCCACATTAGTCTCCGCATTTGACAAATTTCTCTTATTTAGTTCTAAATTTGAATTCCATTAACTTATAATGACATGACAATTTGAGATTATGTCACATTATCACCTAAAATTTTAAATATATAAAAAACTTCAAATGATTACACATCATAATCGTAAACGTTCACATCATCATACTTTAGTAAAATTGAAGATTGAAGATCAATAAGGAAAAAAAAAATTAAGTTCTAGAACTAATGTAAATCCAAAAACATTTTTTAAAATTAAAACGAAAAAATTATGAAGTTCAAGAATTAAATATTAATAATAAAGGTGTTAGAAAAAGGCAAGGACCAAAAAAAAAAGGTGAATGCTTAATTTGATTAAAGGACAAGATGTTTGAAGTGAAATCTAAGGTAAACGAAAGAAGTTAAAATGTCTTAATCTTTCCATTGAAAAAAGTGCCATTGTTAATTGTTAAATGTTAAATGCCCATTTTATATTATATAAAAGGCAAGTAGAGGGAGAGGGACCATATTGTTGGTAAAGTTAAGGACCATAAAGTCCATATTTAACTTAATTCCTGTCCATTTGGGGCCCTTAATCCTTTGGTCCTCCCATCATTTTATGTACCATTCTTTTCATTTTTCCACTATTTTTTTTTTTACATTTTCGTGAGTAAAATATGTCGAAACCATTTTTAAATCGAGTTTTGGAAAATGGGAATCGATTTTAAAAATGAAAACGGGAGTCGCCACCAATCTTTTTAGGTGTGATTGGATCACCCTTAAAACATTTTGTTTTAAAATCATTAGTTTTGGTCCACGAAGTAAAAGAACGGGTTCGGGAGTCGGTTACGTACGAGGAAGGATTAGCACCCTCGTAACGCCCAAAAATTGGTACCTAATTGATTATCAAATGTCTTTAATGTCGAAAGAAAAAAAAAATTTAAGATGTAGTCCTCTTTAAAATATTTTAACTTTGAAAATTGGGATTCACTAGCGTCAAAGTATTAACATTAAGTTATCCCCTTTTTTGAAATTCCTATCTCGAAGCAACAAAACGCTATATCCAATAAGTTAGGACATATTGCTTTGAAATTCCAAGATACTAGCTTGCATTTAGAAAACCTTTAAAAAACTTAGAAGGGTGCTTAATTATTTGAATTCAACGAGAAAAGTGGCAACCCAATAAGTTAGGGCACTACTTTCTCGAAATTTTCAAACACCAAGCATCACCTTATTTGCAAAAAAAAATCTTATCTCGAGGTAATAAGATGTCATATCCAGTGAGTTATGACACAACGCCTCAAATATCAGAGAGTAAGTATTTTATTTAACACTCGTATTATGATTTAAAAGAATATGCCATTATTTAGATTAAACGTGAGAGAGAAAAAAAATCGAAATCCAGTAAGTTAGGGAACGATTGTCTCGGACTACCAAATACGAAATATTTACTTTAGTGAAAGAATCACTATCGGGTTGAATAAAACCTAAATTCGTAATGAAACGAGATAATAAAGAATGCATAACAAATAAAAATTGATAACCATAACAGGATAAACATAAACACAAATATGAATACTAACGATAAATACGAAGGTAAGATAAATGAATCGAATAAATAATAAGAAAGGGAAATAATGAATAAGCTAAATGTTTGAAATTATTTAAAAAAACTATAAATAGAATAGATGATGAAATAATAATAAAAGTAATGATATGTAAATAAAATAAATATGCTAAAAAATATACAGTTATCAAATTAGTTAATATAAAATAATAACGTATAAGTAAATACAAAAATAAAGGAAAATATAATAACAATAATAGAAAAATACAACAATAATAATAGTAAAAGATATAATAACATAATAATATAATAGTAATAGTAACAATATGACGATAATAGTAAAAATAATATATTAAATAATAGTAATAAAAGTAGTGCTAATAATAATAATAATAACAATAATAATAATAATAATGATGATCTATTAAGTTATAATGAAAATAATGATAATGATGATATATTAGATAATAATAGTAAAATAATAAGTAACAATAATAAATTATAATAATAGTGATGAGAATAACAAGTGATGATAATAAAGTAACAATAGTAGTAATAATATATTAGTAATACATAATAGATGTAGTAAAAAAATATAGTAGTTATAGTAATAATAATATAAACAAGAGCATATATACGTATGAAAAATAATGATAGTAAAATATAATAATAGTAATAATAATAATGGAATGAAGGTAATAATAATATTAAAATAAAGTAAACAAAAATAATACTATATATCAATATATATATACATATAATGCAAATACACACTACCATATAATAATAATAATAATAATAATAATAATAATAATATAGAAATACAAAGAGCAAATAAAATATTAAATTTAAAAAACAATACTATATATAAAAGTATATACATACATATATGTACATAAAAATATACACTAATAATAATAATAATAATAATAATAATAATAATATTAAAATGCAGAAAGTAAATATGATAGAATAGTAATATTAAAATGACGTAATAAAAATAATACTTATATATATATAGAAATGTACATACGTACATATATAATAAACATACATTAATTAATAGTAAAAACAATAGAAGTGCTAATAATATTAGTATTAGAATGAAATAAGAGATAAATGCAAACATAATAATATAAATAAGGTAAACAGACACAAATAAAAAATAATAGGAAGGACATAATCGAATCTGAGAGCAATATTTTGGGGCAAATCCGTAATAAATAAAAGAAGAGGGGATTAATTCGCACATGCAAATAACCGGGAAGGACTAAAACGGACAATAGCCCTTTGACCCAAAACGCGCAGCTTTGATTCTATCCCTTATTTCTTACTACGATTGGAGTGAATATAATGAAACCCTTTGAACCTTTTTGATTGCTATTGATATACTGATTTTTTGTTCTTGAATCTCAAAAAAAAAGAAAAATCCCCTCTTGAATCTAAAAAAAAATCTCTTCTTGAATCTCAAAAAATTTCTTCTCTCCAAAATACAATCAATTCCTCTCTCCAATCCTCTCCCCTCTCTCTTTTACATTGAGATTGTGGCTTTTTATAAGCTTTTACCACTTGTTCTTCTTCTTTTTTTTAATTTATTTGCCTTTTCTTTTGTAGGCAAATGGAGCAAAATGGGGGTGGGTGGCTAATTATGGTGTGGAGTAGGTGAGATTAGGTTTTTTCTTTTTTTGATTTTTTTTTATTTTTATTTTTTGGTTGGGTTAGTGTTTTGGGCTAAGTTTTGGGTTTGGTATTGGGTTTTAATTGGGTAGTTGAGTTATGTTTATTTGGGTTTGGTTTTATTGGGCCCCAGGCAAAATTTGGGCCATCTGACTACCCTCTTTGCTTGTTGTTGTGTAACAAGAACGAGCAAAGACTATAAAGGACCAATTTTGCCCGGGCTCGCCGAGTCTTGAGTTCTTGATCTACTTCTTGATCTGTTCCCCATAAACACGGGGATGCCGAATCATTGTCTTCAACTTGCTCCTTATAAACACAGGGATGCCATGTTGAAATCTTCGATCCGCTTCACCGTAAGCACAGGAAAGTCGATTTATTTCTTCGATTTGATCCACGACAATACAGAGATGCCAAATCATCTTAGATTTGCTTTAACGTAACGCGAAAGCCAAATCAACTATGATTCGATT
Organism: Gossypium arboreum; assembly: GCF_025698485.1. Classification (NCBI taxonomy): domain Eukaryota; kingdom Viridiplantae; phylum Streptophyta; class Magnoliopsida; order Malvales; family Malvaceae; genus Gossypium; species Gossypium arboreum. The sequence continues at coordinate 129,500,006 of NC_069079.1, read as the reverse complement.
TGTTCCTTGTAAGCATAAGGATGCCAATCCATCTTGGATCCGCTTCAGCATAAACATCCGAAGGTGAGATCTCGCTATGTGTCCGCTCTCCATCAAAGTGAAGATGCCAAACTTGATTCGTTCATCGACGATCTGAGGCGACAAATCATCTTAGATTTGCTTCATCGTAATCACATGAAAGCCAAATCAGCTATGTCTTCGATTTGTTCCTTGTAAACACAAGGATGCCAAATCATCTTGGATCCGCTTCAGCATAAACATCGAAGGTGAGATCGCTATGTGTCCGCTCTCCATCAAAGTGAAGATGCCAAACTTCGATTCGTTCTCGACGATCTGAGACGATAAATCATCTTAGATTTGCTTCATCGTAATCACATGAAAGCCAAATCAGCTATGTCTTCGATTTGTTCCTTGTAAACACAAGGATGCCAAATCATCTTGGATCCGCTTCAGCATAAACATCTGAAGGTGAGATCTGCTATGTGTCTGCTCTCCATCAAAGTGAAGATGCCAAACTTCGATTCGTTCTCTGATGATACAGAGACGACAAATCATCTTAGATTTGCTTCATCGTAATCACATGAAAGCCAAATCAGCTATGTCTTCGATTTGTTCCTTGTAAACACAAGGATGCCAAACCATCTTGGATCTCGCTTGGTGAAATCATCCGAAGGTGAGATCTGCTATGTGTCTGCTCTCCATCAAAGTGAAGATGCCAAACTTTGATTCGTTCTCTGACAATATAGAGACGACAAATCATCTTAGATTTGCTTCATCGTAATCACGTGAAAGCCAAATCAGCTATGTCTTCGATTTGTTCCTTGTAAGCACAAGGATGCCAAACCATCTTGGATCTGCTTCAGTGAAATCATCTGAAGGTGAGATCTGCTATGTGTCTGCTCTCCATCAAAGTGAAGATGCCAAACTTTAATTCGTTCTCTGACGATACAGAAACGACAAATTATCTTAGATTTGCTTCATCGTAATCACGTGAAAGCCAAATCAGCTATGTCTTCGATTTGTTCCTTGTAAACACAAGGATGCCAAACCATCTTGGATCTGCTTCAGTGAAATCATCTGAAGGCGAGATCTGTTATGCTACGGCCTATTACCCTACTGCTTAAGGGATTAAGGCGCGTCATCCTGTAGAATGATTATGCCTGATAATTAGGATGCCATGATCATAATGAGTTAGATGTTCCTAATTAAACATGTTATGATGCAAAATTTTACGAATATGACCCCAATCCTAGACGTCACCCCTCATTCCTTCATTTATCTTTTCAAAGCATTATTCTTGCTCAACCTGTAGGCTTGTACCTTTCCTCCAATGCTACGATCCACTGAGGATGTTTGTAAAACAATCTTTTCTTAAAATTGAATCATTGATTTTGTTCATTTTCCCTTTAGACTGGATGAAAGAAATTCCTCGAGTTCCTTCATCCTTTACTTACGTGAATTTCTCGAACAATTATCCTTTTTTAGTTTCTTGTATCGTCTAGAAATTTCAGAGTAATGCGTAAAACTTCATTTGTAAACATATTTAGTTCATCTATCATTATTTCAATGCAACATAGAAGATGAATAAATCTTTAAGAATAATTGGATTTGAATGAATTAAGAAGAAAGAATACAAAGAAAATTAATCTGAAGGCCTATCTTTAGGAAGGAATAGAATCTAAAGATGGAAAACAAGATAGAAGTTAGATCCTCTAGATATCACTACTTGAGTGCCTATACACCAGCTCCATGAAGTCTTTCTTGAGTTCAAAATATGTTTAAAAGATCCCAAGTACTTTGTTGATGCCCCATTTGTAGCATTCTTCGCTCTTTGTAACAAGATCACTGTGTACTCTTCAAAATTTGAGCTGCCCTTTCAGGTTTTCAACTCAAAACCCTTTTGGTCACAAGGTGCCCTTTGCGGGTTTTCACCTTGGCCTCTCCGTTTTTGATTTTCTTTTCAAGGCGCCCTTTATGGGTTTTCACCTTAGATTCTCTTCTTCTTTAGACAAAGTATTTTTTAACTGAGTCTGAGTTCACTGGATTAGGTAAACTTTTCCTATCCATTTCTGCTAAGATCAATGCACCACCGGAGAAAGCTTTCTTCACGACATACGACCCTTCCCAATTCGGCATCTATTTTCCTCCAAAATCTTTTTGAATAGGAAGGATCTTTTTCAGTACAAGGTCTCCCTCATAGAATTCTCTTGGTCGAACTTTCTTGTCATAAGCTCGCATCATTCGCTTCTGATACATCTGACCATGTCGAATGGCTTTAGCCTCTTTTCTTCAATCAAGTTCAACTGGTCATACCGGGATTGAACCCACTCAGCTTCATCTAACTTTACTTCTGTCAAAATTCGAAGAGAAGGTATTTCTACTTCAATAGGTAATACTGCTTCCATCCCATAAACTAACAAGAATGGAGTTGCCCTAGTAGAGGTTCTGACAGATGTTCGATAGGCCAGGAGTGCAAACGGTAACTTCTCATGCCAATTTCCATAGGTCTCAGTCATCTTCCCCACTATTTTCTTAATGTTCTTGTTGGCAGCTTCTACTACCCCATTCATTTTTGGACGATAGGGGGAAGAATTGTGATGCTTAATCTTGAATTGGTCGCAAACTTCTGCTATCATTTTGTTGTTCAAGTTCAATGCATTGTCTGATATGATCCTTTCAGGCATCCCATACCGACAAATGATCTCTTTCTTCAAAAATCGACTCACAGCTGACTTACTAACATTTGCGTAAGAAGTGGCCTCTACCCATTTTGTGAAGTAGTCAATTACTACAAAGATAAATCGATGTCCATTCGAAGCTCTCAGTGATATTGGTCCAATAACATCCACGCCCCACATGGAAAAGGGCCATGGAGAAGTCATAACATGTAGAGGTGAGGGTGGTACATGTATCTTGTCTCCATAAATCTGACATTTCTTGGCGTAGTTGATACAATCCCCTTCCATGGTAGACCAATAATATCCAAATCTCATGATTTGTCTAGCCATCGTGAACCCATTTGCATGTGTCCCGCATACGCCTTCATGAACTTCTTCTAAAATTAGCTTAGCTTCCATAGCATCAACACATCTCAAAAGTACCTGGTCTTTCCTTCTCTTGTACAGGATATCCCCGTCTAAGACATAGTCACAAGCTAGCCTTCTCAACGTTCGTTTGTCATTTTCATTGGTCGGCCATATCGTAATATATCCTAATACCAAGGGTTATCATCCTCTTCTTCCTTCTCAATGTTGCAACAATATGCTGGAGCCTCGTAGACACTCATTTGAATTGGTCTTATCTCTTCTTCTTTATTCGCCTTAATCATTGAGGCCAAGGTTGCTAAAGCATCTACCATCTGATTTTCGTCTCATGGGAGATAATTGAAGGTGATGTCATCAAACTCCTCAAGTAACCCCAAGACTACCTTTTGATAATTAATCAATTTAGGGTCCTTTGTTTCCCATTCACCTCTAAGCTGATAAACAATCAACGCCTAATCTCTATATACTTCTAGGGTTTTTATACCTCGCTCTATAGCTGCTTGAAGTCCCATGATGCATGCTTCATATTCAACCATATTGTTTGTGCAATCAAAGTCCAACTTGCACATAAAAGGATAATGATCGCCATTCGGAGATACCAAGATTACCCCAATTCCATTTCCGACTGCATTAGAAGCCCCATCAAAATTGAGCCTCCAAGAAGAATTTTCAGTCATTGCTATACACATCAACTCCTCATTTGGAAAATCGAAGTTCAATGGCTCATAATCCTCTAGAGCCCTACTGGCCAAGAAATCTGCTACCGCACTTCCTTTTATAGCCTTCTGACTTATGTAGATTATATCAAATTCTGAAAGCAAAATTTGCCATCTCACCATTCTTCTATTCAGAACCGTTGACTTCATCATGTATTTCAATGGATCAAGCTTTGAGATGAGCCAAGTGGTATGGTATAGCATGTACTGTCTTAATCTCCGAGTTGTCCAAATCAGAGCACAACACAACTTTTCAATCGGTGGATATCTCATCTCACAGTCAGCGAACTTCTTACTAAGATAATAGATTGCCTTCTCCTTTTTCCCTGACTCATCATGCTGGCCAAGCACACATCCCATGGAATTACTGAATACTGACAAGTACAGTATTAATGGCTTATCTATGCTAGGTGGAGATAATACCGGAGCATTCAACAGATACTGCTTGACCTTTTCAAAAGCATTCTGGCATTCCTCATCCCAGGTACCTTGATTGTGCTTTCTGAGGAGGCGAAAGATAGGGTCACATTTTTCGGTTAGTTGTGAAATGAACCGAGCGATGTAATTCAACCTTCCTAGGAATCCTCGAACTTTCTTCTGAGTACATAGTGGAGGTAACTCTCGTATGGCTCTGACCTTGTCTGAGTCAACCTTAATTCCCTTTTCACTAACTACGAAGCCTAATAACTTTCCCGATCTGGCTCTAAAGGTACACTTTGCTGGATTGAGCTTCAACTGAAATTTTCTCAACCTCAAGAACAATCTTCTTAAGACCTCAATGTGCCCTTTTTCTGTATGCGACTTGGCAATCATATCATCAACATATACCTCAATATCCTTATGCATCATGTCGTGGAATAAGTTTACCATGGCCCATTGGTATGTTGGCCCTGCGTTCTTCAGTCCAAACGGCATTACTTTGTAGCAAAAAGTGCCCCATAAGGTCATGAAGGTGGTTTTATCCATGTTCTCTAGATGCATCTTTATTTGATTGTATCCTAAGAAACCATCCATGAAGGAAAACAACGAATATCTTGCTGTGTTGTCTACCAAAGTGTCAATGTGTGGCAGAGGGAAATTATATTTGGGGCTAGCTTTATTTAAATCTCTGTAATCAACACACATTCATACCTTCTCGTCTTTCTTAGGAACTGGTACAATGTTAGCTACCCATTCGGAGTATTTCACTTCTTGTAAGAACCCTGCATCGAACTGCTTCTTAACCTCATCTTTTATTTTTAGAACAATGTCCGGCCGCATTCTCTGCAACTTCTGTTGGACTAGCTTACAATCCTGCCTTTTCGGAAGATGATGTACTACAATGTCAGTACTCAATCCAGGCATGTCCTAATATGACCAGGCGAAGATATCCTTGAACTCTCGAAGTAACTCAACCAGACTATGCCTTGTGTCCTCGGTAATCAGTGTTCCAATTTTTAACTCCTTCCCTTCTTCTAGGGCTATATTCTCTATTTCCTCTCTCTCATGTGGCGTGATTTGTTTCTCCTCCTACTTTACCATTCTTAACAGATCGAGGGATATGTCACAATCTTGAACATCTTCAAAATCTTGAGATTCCTCTAAACACATGTCTTGCTCGTAAGAGAAATGAGGAGTGGCAGTATCAGCGCTCATATCGTTGATATCTAGAGACCTGTGGGGGTATGAAAGGATATACAAAGAATGAATGAATCTAAGAATGATTATTTATGTGCTATGAATAAAAGAGTAAGGATTGCCAAAATTTAAAGGAGTATTGGTTGATAGAATGAAACAATAGTTGTTTAAGATTGATCAAAGTTATGTTTTATTTAAATAATAATAGATGAACATAGGCCTATTTTCACAAATGTAATCTTACTACTCCTAGGCCCTAGAGTAATAGACATATTTTGGGAATTACTCTGAAAAATTCCTAAAGACTATAGGAAGGTCTTCCGCAGTCCAATTATTCAGAGAGCTCTCTGGCTCGTAAGGGCGAATGCCCTCGAAGCTTCTTTAATTAGTCCTTTCCTCATGTATGGCATTGATGGAATGATTTTCATTTCCAAACACCCCCATCTCCAGGTAAGCTATCCCTCCTAATATAAAAGTCTAGGATATGTAAGGGAGCGTCTTCTTTTCGCTCAGTCGTGACCCTATTCTCTCTTTCTCTTTTTCTTTCTCTTTTTAGCCTTAATTAGTGTCTTTTTATGGATTTAAATGCATGTGATATGATGCAATGCAAATGCATGGATGCAAAAGAAAATGAGATGTTGATCTTGAATTCAATTCCATTAGAATAACTTTTCTAGAAAACAGATTTCTTTACATGAAAATAGATTAAATATGCGGTCTTGCCCTTCATAGTCCAAGTAAACGCTGATCTTTTCTTTATGGTTAAATCCTGTAAATTCTCTAAAAGATGCCTTTGCTAGCTCCTTGTTGCTTAATCTGAGCCTCGATCTCTTGCTCGCTTATCTCCATGATACTCATCAAAAAGTGCTGGCTCTTGGATAATCTTCGTTGGCAATTAAATCAAGTCATGTATTCAATCGTGGACTTCTGGCTTTCTCTCGTCATGCTCTTGGATAACCTTTGTTGGCTTAAATCTCTGGCAATTACATCATGTATTCCTCCGTGGATTATCAGCTTTCTCTCGTCGTGTTTTCTTGGACTATATTCAGACGACGGCACTATAATCCACTTTATCAAGAAATTTGTTTCCTTATGACAAACTATTCTATGTAGGAATCGAATTTTGAATCAACATCTTCTTTTCTTTGATGTAATGTAATGCAAATGCATGAATGCAAAAAGGTATCGATCTCGATTCAATCTCATTTAGAAAACTTTATTTAGAAAAAGAATATCTTTACATATAAATGGATTACATATACGCCTTTGCCCTAATGCCCAAAGTTCTAACTTTATCTAATAAAATGGCTAGCTCTCGACCTTTATCAGATGCTGACTCATGCATCATACTCAAAGCATCACTCGTACTCTAAGTCTCGAACATATTCAGCAACCTCTGGATCCGGGCTATAGCCTCCTCAATAATGTAATCCCTATCTCGACTTGACTTTTAACTTGATGGAGCTCTTCTTTGAGACAATCTTCTTACGCCTCGAACTGCTCAATCCGAAGTTCACTACCATGCAATGCCGCTTCTAAATCTTCAACCTTACTTTTTAGCTCTTCTAACTCGATCAGTAGGATCATGGTTTCTATGCCAACGAAGAGATCTTCCAAGCTTAGTTACCTTAGTCTTCACCCTTTATTCTCTCTCTAATGTCAAATTTTGCGACCGCATTTCTTGGCACTTCTTCTCCCAAAGATTCGGCTCTAACTTTTCCTCTTGAACTTCTTTTACGCCTTTGTTCTAAAGACCTTCCTAACCCTACTCGCTTCAAAGATACTTGTGCCTTCTTATACTTTTCTTTTAAATCATCTCGGTCTTCCTCAACCTTCATCTTTTCTTTCCTAACCTTTTCAACCTCCTTATTTTGTAGGTCGACATCTAGACTTAGGTACATCTTCTCCTCCTCAAGCTTTTCTATCTTCTTTTCGAGTTCCAAATTCTTTCTCTTAAATTCTTGCTTCATGATATCAAGCTCCGAGGGTATCATTTGTAGATATTCCTCCATTGGTCGAAGTTTCTCCATTTTTGTCATAGGGACATTATCGTTAATCCTTCTACTCCTCTACTCGACATATTCCGGTGTCGTAGCAAGATTAATAGCCACTCCCTTCAATCGATAAGTCTTGCTCCAAGCACTAGAAAATTCGATAACCTTCCTCTTGTAATCGGCTCATTTGTATACAAACTCACTTTGAGCTAACCCCTGAGTCACTGGTACGAACTGTCTCAATCCATGCTGCCTCAGCATGAGCAAATGGGCATAACCAATGGCACCCCAAATTCCCAATAAGGGAACCCAATTAAAGCTGCCACATCGATAAAGTATCTCACCAGGAACTATCTATGGAGCTCTCCATTCCACATCCTTCGACTGAAGATTCTAAAGTAATGCTATCCAATTCTCCTCCGGCACATCCACTTTTCTAGACGAGGCTACTATATCTTTCACTGGGGAGTAGTTCTCAAAGAAAACCCGACAAATAGTCCTATCAATCAATCGGAAGTGACTGTAGAACCAAGCCAAAAGTAAATAAGCACATCCTATAAACCTGCCTACGTCAGCCCTCCTACATGCACCTAAGGACCTGAATGTTTCCGCCAAAATCGCAGGGACAGAAGTGACCCTTTTGCTAAGTCAATGAAAAAGATCCGTGGTTGCCTCGTCCACATATCCCAAAGCCCTAGGGAAAACCATCAGTCCATACAAACTTAAGGCAAAAATGTCTACCTTCTTCGTCTCATCAGGGTGTGTCAAAATCAAATTTTTCAAAGCGTCCCACGAGATGCACTTGCACTCACCTTTCTCTTTAATTCTGGCCGTGACCCACTGCTCGTTCATCCCCGTAATGGCCATTAATTTCTTCCAAAAGGCAGGGACACAAGTAGCACGAGAATAAATCCTATCACTCTGAAACCTGGGACAACGAAGTAAGGCGGTGTACTCCTTCACGGTAGGTACCAAGTCTACTTCTCCAAGGGTGAAACAACTGTACGCCGGGTCCCAAAACTGAGCAAGGGCTAGGAATAAGTGCTCATTTACCTGAATATTGAGTAAGCAAGGTAAATCTCCGTAATTATCGTAGAATAACTGCTTGGTCCCATTGCCCCACTGATCCCAAATTTCCTTAAGCTCTTGGAGATTATTCTTTGTGACACTTATACGAGTATAATCTGGCAGCTCCGACACATATCCTATAGCTATACTGTCTCCCTTTTCTAATTGAGTTTGCTCTAACCATTTATGAACATCGGCGTTGTCCTCCACTCTATCAAGAAGTTCGTTTTCCATAATAAAACTTCCTAACTTAGAAACTGACTGTGAACCGATACCTTTATAAATGCAAAATAACATGCAAGCAAAAGAAAAGAGATAGTCAGTATCACATGATATCAATAAATTTCAACGATAACTTATAAGGGTGATGTCTAAGTTGGGCTTATACGGTCCTTCGACATGGGGTTGGTTCTAAAGTTTGAGGTACCCGAACCAGCAGATTCCTCGATCCTCACCCATTATAGGCTCATTTGAATCGAGTTCAGTTCAGGGGAATACATTTCCCTATGGCTACACGGAGATGAAAATCTCACGAAACCATAGGTACGGATGTATCCCGAAAGTGATCCACTATCCCGCGGAGGCGAAAACCTCACGAAGGCGTAGCTTCTCACTCCCACTTAAGGGTGTGACCACAACGGTCATGAAATGCAATGCGATCAAAATATAGCATGTAATAATACAAACACATGTAATGCAAAGAGGATTAAATTTTAAAATTTTAATTTCGACATTAAGACAAAAGATAATCAATTACATGGCACGACTCTCTTATTACGTCCCTAGTGGAGTCGCTAAGTTGTCGAAACCATTTTCAAATCGAGCTTTGGAAAATGGGAATCGATTTTAAAAGAAACGGAGTCGCCACCAATCTTTTTAGGTGTGATTGGATCACCTTTAAAACATTTTGTTTTAAAATCATTAGTTTTGGTCCACGAAGTAAAAGAACGGGTTCGAGAATTGATTCACGTCTGACGAGGAAGGATTAGCACCCTCGTAACGCCCAAAAATTGGTACCTAATTGATTATCAAATGTCTTTAATGTCGAAAGAAAAAAAATTTAAGATGTAGTCCTCTTTAAAATATTTTAACTTTGAAAATTGGGATTCACTAGCGTCAAAGTATTAACATTAAGTTATCCCTTTTTGAAATTCCTATCTCAAGCAACAAAACGCTATATCCAATAAGTTAGGACATATTGCTTTGAAATTCCAAGATACTAGCTTGCATTTAGAAAACCTTTAAAAACTTAGAAGGGTGCTTAATTATTTGAATTCAACGAGAAAAGTGGCAACCCAATAAGTTAGGGCACTACTTTCTAAATTTTCAAACACCAAGCATCACCTTATTTGCAAAAAAATCTTATCTCGAGGTAATAAGATGTCATATCCAAGTGAGTTATGACACAACGCCTCAAATATCGAGAGTAAGTATTTTATTTAACACTCAGTATTATGATTTAAAAGAATATGCCATTATTTAGATTAAGCGTGAGAGAGAAAAAAATCGAAATCCAAGAAGTTAGGGAGCGATTGTCTCGGACTACCAAATACGAAATATTTACTTTAGTGAAAGAATCACTATCGGGTTGAATAAAACCTAAATTCGTAATGAAACGAGATAATAAAGAATGCATAACAAATAAAATTGATAACCATAACAGGATAAACATAAACACAAATATGAATACTAACGATAAATACGAAGGTAAGATAAATGAATCGAATAAATAATAAGAAAGGAAATAATGAATAAGCTAAATGTTTGAAATTATTTAAAAAAACTATAAATAGAATAGATGATGAAATAATAATAAAAGTAATGATATGTAAATAAAATAAATATGCTAAAAATATACAGTTATCAAATTAGTTAATATAAAATAATAACGTATAAGTAAATACAAAAATAAAGGAAAATATAATAACAATAATAGAAAAATACAACAATAATAATAGTAAAAGATATAATAACATAATAATATAATAGTAATAGTAACAATATGACGATAATAGTAAAAATAATATATTAAATAATAGTAATAAAAGTAGTGCTAATAATAATAATAATAACAATAATAATAATAATAATGATGATCTATTAAGTTATAATGAAAATAATGATAATGATGATATATTAGATAATAATAGTAAAATAATAAGTAACAATAATAAATTATAATAATAGTGATGAGAATAACAAGTGATGATAATAAGTAACAATAGTAGTAATAATATATTAGTAATACATAATAGATGTAGTAAAAAAATATAGTAGTTATAGTAATAATAATATAAACAAGAGCATATATATTATGAAAAATAATGATAGTAAAATATAATAATAGTAATAATAATAATGGAATGAAGGTAATAATAATATTAAAATAAAGTAAACAAAAATAATACTATATATCAATATATATATACATATAATGCAAATACACACTACCATATAATAATAATAATAATAATAATAATAATAATAATAATATAGAAATACAAAGAGCAAATAAAATATTAAATTTAAAAACAATACTATATATAAAAGTATATACATACATATATGTACATAAAATATACACTAATAATAATAATAATAATAATAATAATAATATTAAAATGCGAAAGTAAATATGATGGAATAGTAATATTAAAATGACGTAATAAAATAATACTTATATATATATAGAAATGTACATACGTACATATATAATAAACATACATTAATTAATAGTAAAAACAATAGAAGTGCTAATAATATTAGTATTAGAATGAAATAAGAGATAAATGCAAACATAATAATATAAATAAGGTAAGCAGACACAAATAAAAAATAATAGGAAGGACATAATCGAATCTGAGAGCAATATTTTGGGGCAAATCCGTAATAAATAAAAGAAGAGGGATTAATTCGCACATGCAAATAACGGGAAGGACTAAAACGGACAATAGCCCTTTGACCCAAAAGCAGCAGACTTTGATTCTATCCCTTATTTCTTACTACGATTGGAGTGAATATAATGAAACCCTTTGAACCTTTTTGATTGCTATTGATATCTGATTTTTGTTCTTGAATCTCAAAAAAAGAAAAATCCTCTTGAATCTAAAAAAATCTCTTCTTGAATCTCAAAAAATTCTTCTCTCCAAAATACAATCAATTCCTCTCTCCAATCCTCCCCCCTCTCTCTTTTACATTGAGATTGTGGCTTTTTATAAGCTTTTACCACTTGTTCTTCTTCTTTTTTTTAATTTATTTGCCTTTTCTTTTGTAGGCAAATGGAGCAAAATGGGGGTGGGTGGCTAATTATGGTGTGGAGTAGGTGAGATTAAGTTTTTTCTTTTTTTGATTTTTTTTTTGGTTGGGTTAGTGTTTTGGGCTAAGTTTTGGGTTTGGTATTGGGTTTTAATTGGGTAGTTGAGTTATGTTTATTTGGGTTTGGTTTTATTGGGCCCCGGGCAAAATTTGGGCCATACAAACATGTTTATTGAATTTAAACTCAATTCGTTTTTATTTTAATTTGATTGAATATGAAATGTTTTTAATAAATAATTTAATATAAAAAATGATTAATAAATCTAAATGATCTGAATCTGATCTTGAACCCGAAACGACTTGAAAATTTTAAAATTCAAATTAACTTGATACAAAGCAACTCAAATGCAAAAATTAATTTTAACCCAAAATGGCCCAAACTTAAATAATCTAAATCCAAAATGAGTAAAAAAAATTAAAATCCTAATTAAGTCGATCTAAAACAATTCGACCCATTCAGTCAACATTTAGAGCTCACCTGGTCGAAAGGTCTATCCAATGATCAAGTTACTCCTTCAGTTTAACAAATTCTATAGATATAGATTAGATTTTGGATAAATATTTTCTTTTAAGAGGCTACAAGTACAATTGCAATCAAATAACTAGGACCTGAATAAATTGTTAGTGGAATTGCACACTAGTTTGTAAGTGTTGCACTTTTTTTGTTGAAAGAAGTGTTGCGACACCTTTTTTTTTTTAATAATCTCATTATAGGTTTTGATCATATCTATTCTTTTTGATACAATGTCTAGAACTACCCAGAGGCGAATCTAAGGAGGCTGGCATGGGCCTTAACCCCCCCTAAAATGGAAAATTGCTATTTAGACCCTCTAAATTTTTAAAAAATTTTAAATTAATAAAAGTAAAATTACACTTTGGCCCTCTCTAAAATTATAAAAAAATTGATTTAATCTTTTAAAAATTATAAAGATATAGACTATAAAAAAAATTAAAATTTCATTCGCCCCCTAAAAAATTGTTCTAGTTTCGCCCTAGAACTACCCATAGCCCCTCCCCAACCTATCAATAGGAGGATAATGCGCTTTAACGCAGTTGAATACACGTTCTCCTGTATTAGCAACAATGCACATATCAATCGAGTTAAGACTCAACCGACGAGATAGGACACAGAATATTTATAAAGTTTGAACAATTATTCTACCTATACAAAGCCTATATTAAAGAATAGATTCATTAAATAATTATCACATACACTTAATTTACCCAAAAACTCATGGTAAAAGCAATCTCACTGTGTACAATTGTTTGCACTCCCATTCCAACAAATCCTATGAACCAAGGGATAACTCTACCGACAAATATTCCCAACGTGAATTCCATAGAAACACTCAAAACTCATGCTTAGCAAACTTATTCGACAACTTTCATATATGCAGACAATTACTTGTTCTTTTCTTAAAGAAACTTATTCAATCGGTTTGAATTTTTGAACGTTGAATTGTCTTCAATCAATTAGATTACCCTTGATTTAAAAACGAGACCAGGCTTTTGAATCCTCCATTGCTTGCCGACTGATCTCCTTGGAATAAAACAATTTTTTATGACTCAAACTATCCAAATTCTTTCAAATTTCGAGTGAATTTGGATGGACAGTGCGTTTATCTGCAATTAGTGTAAAAATAACGGTGACGGTGATATTAGATACTATAACGATACTATAGCGTGAGACTTGAATATAAAATATCAAAGATCACATTATCATATCCTTATCATTCACCCAATGCTTCATCGGTTAATTTTTTTTTTTCAAATTCAAGTTTGTTTACCTCGAATTACTATTTCATGAAGAAATTATTTTTATTTAAAATTTTAATTTAGATTAAAGTTTAAAAAAATACATTAAATTTAGATTCAATCACTTTTTAAGAAATAAATACAATAGCAAAACAAGAGAATCTGTAGGGCTAAAGGTCGAGGGCCGTACAACATAAATTTTATCCGTATAGAACTGTTCTTCTTCTACTTGGCTTTGATTAGAATAGGGTTTTCTAACGATGTAGTCAAAACTCTTCTTGTATCGTTCGTTTTTCAACATGGGTGAATTTCTTTTCCCCTCCCCATGATTTTTCCTCGAAAAGGTTCCAACATAAATATACATGTTCTTTTTTATTATTGTTGTTTTATAATTGTTTTACCGCCATTATCAACATTTATTATCACGGACATCTACATGGATGGTATTCACGAGTTATTTAATTTTCGAAAATAGAATCTTTTATGTACGTTTTACTAAAATATTCATTTGCCATATATTATTATTTTATTAAAATTTTTAAATAATGGTTTTAATATTTTGTTGACAATTTTACGAAATAAAATATCAATGGGATGATTTTAAATAATGACAAATAGCTAATGCTAAAAAGTCAAAAGTAATTAGGATAATTATTAGTTGGTTGATTGTTTATTATTAATGAAAGGTTGATGACAATGTTCATAATTACATACCTATCAATGGAATTCATTTTTCACAATTAAATACTTACACCTATTCTTAACTTCTTGAATTAAAATTCCCACAGAAAAATTTAAAATATTATTGACACGTAATTTTAGTAATATTTTATCCTAAAGCTTAAAACTCTCAACCCGTAAATCTAAACTCTACTTTTAAACCTTAAACCATGAACCCAATGTCATTAAATAATTAGAAATAAACCGTAGATGATGTGGTGGGAAAAATTTATAAAATAATTTCTCGTGAATTATATATAGACTATCATTTCTAGATTTATTATATATTTAGGTTATGAATTTAATCGTATTTTGGTTTAATTAAAAACAACTATGAGAATTTAAAAAAAAAATCATAGGTTTATTTATTAGATAGAGTAGACATTTGGGTGATTATTTTTTTGATAAATTAAAATCCCAAGTAGGCTAGGATTCATAATCTACTTATATTCTTTGATAAATCCTAGCTAGTGCCTCCAAATTATAGTATTTAAATAATAAAATTAGTCAAGTAAATGAATATTTTAATGTGTATTATTATTAATAAAATATATTTCACTGATGTCAACAACAGTAGTATAATGAAAATATAATATTTATTTTTATATGAGTATTTAGTTATATTTTTAAAATAATATTACTTTAATTTATTTATGTAAAATATATTTATGTGTAATTTAAGAAAAAATTGTATAATATAAAATGAAGTACTTTTTTTTTCTTCTTTTTTGGGCAATTTACCTAATTTTATTGACAATTTGACATTTCTTATTTAATACTGTTGCAGACATTTTCAGGTGATTTTTGATCCTAATCAAAATAGACAAAAATAAACATCCAATTGATGGCTGCCACGTACAAACTTACCCTCTACGTACGTAATTTAACATGGTCTTAACTTTGGATTTAGTCCTTGTATTATGTTAAACTTTGAGATTTAATCATCTGTTTTAATTTTGACATAATTTGATCATGTACGTTTATAAAGTTAGTTGTTGCCGTTAAAGCGATGACATTAATATTTTTTATATATTTTCATTAGATTGTACAATCAATTATAAATCAAACTGTTAACATTATTAATTTTTTTTGTTAAATTCTTACAACGTCATTTTTTAAATTACAAGGCTACCGAGTGGCTATTTTTTCCTATTTTTAGACGTCACGCCAATAAATTTAACAAAAGAAAATTAATAGTGTTAATAATTTGACTCAAATTTTGAAATATGAAAAATATAGGGACTATAACATATTTTAACCTAGATTATATGTCGATTCAATACTTAATATTTTTTTAATGGTTTCAATTGACGTAATTATCGATTTAGACTTAAAATATTGTAAAAGTATAGATGCCAAATCAAGTCAAATTAAAATTGAGGGACTAAAATCAGAATTAGGCCTTTTAACATTAAGTCGTTAGATGATTATCACATGACCTCACAAGCAGCTGCCACGTCATACAGTGTTTAATATTGACTTAACCTCAACCACTATTTACATTACAGCTTTCAGATGATCTTGCCAACTGCCATCAGTTAACTTTTGTCACACTGCTCTTGTTTTTATGAATAATTATTCTTTTTTTAAATATATATTACAATATTATAAATTAAAAATAGAAAGTAAATTATGTAGAAATTTGTATGTTCCATAATAAATTATGATAAGATTGAATTAAAATTCGAATTTCACTTTATAATTTTAGTTTATTTAAATTTATAATAGTTAATTTTGATAAAAATATTAATAGATGGATAGAAGAAGTAGAGTTGACTTTTTTCTCAGGTATATAGATTGGGTTCGATTTTTAAAGTCTTCAGTTCGATTGTAAACTAGAGAAGAAGACTTAAGGTTATACTAAAAGAATTTGAATTTGTAAATTTCTATTTACAATTGCGTTTGTATTTATAACTTCAAAAAAGAAATTCGTGTTAATTTTTTATAAAAATTTGAATAACAAATTATATTTATTGTAATTTCAGTATAGTCGTATGAATAAGAATGATAATGAAGCAAAGTGAGTGATTTTTTTTTGCACTTCTTGACCCGACTTGATTTTTATGCCTCATTCCCTAATCCAACACCAAACTTGATTCTATTTAAATTTTTAATACTCGACTTTGACCTTGAAAGAAGAAAAATTCCCAGCTCTAATCGACTTGTCTCGAAATATTATACATATTTATATTATATTATTTTTACAATATTAAATAAATATTTATTTCAAAATAATATAAAATTAAAAGAAGAATATGTTAATATCTTTTTTTTTTTTTTAGGAAATTGTGCGAGATTAGTATAAATTTAACCCAATCAAAAAATTGTAATTAAAAACTCATCATTCTCATCCTCGAACTTAATTTGAGAAAGATTAAACCTTTACAAAATCAAATCAAATTTGAACTCAATAAATTCAGATTATTTTACCATTGTGATGTGTGAGCTTTCAAAATGTTTGACAAAATATTGAAATTTAAATAAATCATAATATTGAAATAAATTAGATTTAGTAATAAAATATTGTTAACTGACATTGAAAAGGTTATTTATATAAAAATAATATTTTAATTAATATATAAAGGATTTTGACTAAATGACTAATTATTAGATTTTATACCAAACTAGAACTATATTTAACTTTAAATAATTATTAGGCAAAGCTTTGAAATTAATGCAAGTTAAATAAAAATATTGCCGCAAATTTGTCCTTTTATGATTATCGGCTACCAAAAGTATCTTTCTTATTTCAACTTTTGGATTTGATTGGGATGTGACACTATTCTCTTTTTACTTTACTACTTTACTTAAATATTATAAAAATTAAATTATTTATTTAAATAATAATTATTTAAAATTATTTTCCAAAATAATATTAATTGAATAAGGTAAAATTAGATGTATATGTCGGATTTTTGGTAAAGTATGTCTTTTTTTAATTTTAAAAAATAGGTCGATATATAAAAAGCGTATTTATCTGAGCACATTTTCTTTTTAATTTGCAAGAAAGCATGCCTAGTTAAACATTCTTTCTTTTTCTTTCTTTCTCTTTTATGAAAAAAAAGTTTTTAGGGATTTTTGTTTTAAGGTTTAGGGTTAAGAAAAAACGTATCCAGCTGACCGTACTTTCCTCTTAGTTGGCAGGAAAGTATGCTCAGCTAGACGCGCTTTTTTTTCTTTTCTTTCTCCTAGACGAAAAAAATATTTTTAGAGATTTTTGTTTTAAGGGTTAAGGTTGAGAAAAAACGAGCCCATCTAAACATATTTTTACCGAGACTCTCTAAAATCAACTTATTTCCTTAAATTTAAAGAATATGACCCATTTGATCGATTTTTTTAGGCATATAACCTTAATTTAGCAAATGATTAATATATTAGTAAGTTTAGCATAAAATTGTCATCATAATGATTTGGAAATTGGGAAGTAAATTTTTTTACCCCAAATAATCAATCATTGGTGATGATTTAGGATCATCAGGCTGTATACAAATAATCTCTATCACATCGAGACCTCAAATTAGATATAAAAATATAAAAATTTTAAATTGTTGTTCAAAAGAGTATTTTGGTAAATAATTATTATTTTTATAATATTTTAGTAAAAAAATCTTATACTCTTTTAGCTGTTTTTGGAATAATAATAACTAATAAATAATTTTGGATGGTAAAAAATATAAAGTAAATATCACCTTTTTTTTTGTTAAAAATGGTATAGTTGCAATTTTAGGCCTTAACTTTGTTTGAATTCTATTTTGAATTTATATTCTTTTGATTTAATAATTAAAACACAATTTATAATAACATCAAAGAATTTTTGTTAAATTAAATTATGTAACATTTTAAAATAAAAAATTACTCTCATGACCAATATTACACACATGGAGAATTAAATAAGCAAAATAAAAATGTTGAATCTGGATTAGGAAGGTTTTTCAAATCTAAATTTGGGTCGCAATAGTTTTTAGTATTGTTTCGAAACAACAAAGTGAATGTCTATGTGGTTTAAAATTAATCACGAGAGTAAAATTTTTTAATGATGCACGATCCAATTTAATAGAAGTCCTTTAACTGTGATAGCAGTTGAATTTCAAATCAAGAGTAGAATGATCAAATTCCTGAAGGTAAAAGTAAAAATATTAAATTTTAAACATGCAAATAACATAGGGACTGAAAGCATAATTAACCCTTCAAAATTTTTTTATAGTTAAAACACCATAAAAAAATAAAAAAATGCAAACAAAATCATTTTCCTCTATGGAAAGTAGTGGAACCATTGTTAGACATGATAGGACATCTTTGATTTCCCACTTGGCTTATTTTATTTTAAATAAATTATTAAAAAAATGGATCAAATTGCATAAATAAATTATTAAAAAATATTGTAAGCCTTGAGTGGACATCTTTGTCTTAAAAAAACAAAGAGAGAACTTTGTTTCAAACATTAACTAAATTATTAGCAAATTTATTAAAATATATTGACTCCACTTTGCCATAATTATTATGTACTAGAATTAAAAACATTTTAAAATTATTTTCAAAATTGGTTGGTTTATATAATAATTAATTTATCATTTTTATATATAATTAAATACTAGAATTTCCATCAAAGTAATTATTGATATTAAAAATACAATAAAATAATAGTAAGAAAGGAATTTTATTTTGTCAAAAAGATTCTAAAATTAAGAATTTATTAAAAGTGAATAATTTATGTTAAATACTTTTATAAAGTTAAAAATTTCCCCACTAAATTAACTCAAAGATATGGAAATGTTTACTTTATTTATTCTTATTCCAAATTTAGTTTATTTTATTATTTTTAATATAATTTTTAATTCCTATAATTTTATTTACATATTCTTTTATCCACACAATTCTATCTAAATTCTAAAAGCCACTAATTGATTGTATGGATCAAAGATTAAAGACAAATTAAAAGTTGAGATTATGTTCTAAACAAAGAATTTTTGGGATTCAAGTTTTATAGACGGAGAAAATAATATCGAAAAAGTTTTATTTTCTAATTATAGACTTGACTTAACTTGATGTCTGATTAATCGTGATTCAATGTAACACTTGAATCGAATACAACGCTATTAATGATCAAATTGTACATTAACTTTTAATACAATGATAAAATTTTAATTTCGGCAAACTTAATTCTCAACTTCGTATTAAATATTTTAGAAAAACAAAATAAGTTGATTTTATTAAAAAATTAAAAAAGCTTTATGATGGCAATCACATGAGTTGATTTTTAGTTCAAAAAAATATGTAAAACCTTTTAAACTTAAAACAGTAAATAATTTAATTAATCAAACAAGATTTTACATTTATCAAAAAAAATAAAAATTCTTACATCAACTTTTTCTTACCGTTATAGATTTGTCCCATAAGATAGCAGGAATCTACTGCACTAAAAAGTACTATAATACAGTTAAATTAACCAATCAATTACTTCCACGTCATATTCCACCCAAATTATTACATCTATATTAAAATCCATTGTATTATATTATTCAGTCACTTTCATTTATTTCTTCTATTTTTAAATTATAGAGCAGAGCTTGATCTACTACTTTCATTATCAATCGTCAGATCTTATCTTTCAAACCAATCTCGACCGTTCATTTCTTCTCTTAGCTTCATTCTACTACAAAGCTTTTTCACAGCTTTTCTTCAATTTTTTTCTGTGTGCGATCTCTCTTCGTCTTCTTCTTCTCTACTATGTCTTCTCGATCCAGTTCATACCCGACTCGGTTCGTTTCATTACTGGACCTATCCCGTTCCGTTTCGGATCATACCGCCGGTTGTTTTCTTCTACTTCGGCGACTATAAAAAGAAAGGTTCGAAGGAAAACCGTTTTGTTGCTTATTTCTCGTTTTTTTCTTCTTTTGTTCCAAGAAAAGAAAACCGGGTTCGGTCTTTTTTATTCCGATTTGATTATTGGATGGAGGAAAATGATAACCAACGGCGAAGAACGGTTCCGTTTACCGGTATGTCCGACGTCGTATTGGTCTGTGTGTTACCGTACATACAAGACGCAAGAGACCGTGCAGCCGTTTCGCTTGTTTGCCGGCGTTTGTACGAACACGACGCGTTGACACGTAAGCATATAACTATAGCGCTTTGTTACACGACGACTACCGATCGGTTACGGCGGCGTTTCCCGCACTTGGAGTCGTTGAAACTGAAAGGAAAGCCACGGGCGGCGATGTTCAATTTAATACCTGAAGATTGGGGAGGGTACGTGACTCCATGGGTGTTTGAAATAGCAGAGAACTTCAATTTCTTGAAATCGGTTCATTTTAGAAGGATGATTGTTAAGGATACGGATCTCGAAATTTTAGCTCGGTCTAGAGCGAACGTTTTACAGGGTTTGAAGCTTGATAAATGCTCTGGTTTCTCCACTGATGGACTCTTCCTCATTGGAAGCATGTGCCGGTAATTTTCATTTTCAGTTTTTTTTAATGGTTTTCAATTCGACAGTGTTAATTTTGCTTATTAAGTGCGATTCAGTTCATTCTTTAATTCAATGTTATTGAATTTGATCCAACGAACTGCTAGATCCCGCTTTGAATCCATAATCTGGAATTTAATTGAATTGGTATCTCTGCATTTCTTTCTGTTTGATAGATCTAATAAGGAATGGGGGCATCTTTAATAGAAGAATATGGCTTGCCTGAGAGGGAAAGTGTAGAAAAAAGGGTTGATTTGAATTGAAGGAACTATTGGGGTTGTTTGTAGTTGAAGGGTTTTAATAGACTTGTATGCAAGCCAGCTGAATTTTTTTTTTCTTGTTTATTGAAAATTAGGTAGATCTTTCTTTTTCAATGTGTAACAATCAAATTTATTGATGTAACATGAGTTATTTTACTTTTACTCTTCATTTTATAAGGATATGACCTCCTAAGATTCTCCAAATACATTGAAATATTTAGAAAAATTCAACTATACCCGTATTGGATACGTACTTGTATCTCACACATTCCCGAGTTTGAATAACATAGGAAATCAGTATCAAACTATTGCCTCATCATGTGAATCATTGATATTTCATATGTGCCGAAGAATGGCGGAGTTTAAAGTTGCTTGAAGGGTAAAAGAGGCTGTTGTACTAGGAATTAGATTGCATTTTGTTCCCTTTACTCAAAAAATAGGTAAATTAGTCTTTGTACATCAGATCAAAGATTAAACTAGTCCTTTCTTAAACCTCGCTTGAACTTGTATTGGTTCTCTTATTGAATAAGTAGGAAATGAGTATGAAGATTGCTTCTTCTTTTTGTTGTTTTAAATGCTTGAAGTGGATTGGAGCATTGCCATACAATGCCATGTATCTTTATGAAGTATTGAGGTTGCACAAGGCACTTTAGCGTAAGTTATAGGATGCTGATAGCAATGGTTGAGCTTTTACTTGATTGATCAATTAATGGTTCATTTATAGAATGCATGTGTGGTAGTCCATAGTTAGAGTTGAGATTTCACAAAGTAAAAAGGTTTCTTAGCTATTTAATATATGGTTTTCTATTTGGTCCTCTGAGTTTTTTTATATATTTAATTTTTAATTTTTTTACTACATCCAACCATCACATGTCACTCTTTCAACTTTGTTTTTGAAGTCTAAAAAGGTAACTCAAAATAAACCAAATAATTCTCCTTAGAATCTTAAGATTAACCAGCAAGGTCCATATAATTGCTTCATAGCCATTTGAAAGAAGTAAAAATTCCTTGTTTATGACTGAAGTCTTGATTTGTTTCTGCAGGCAACTAAGAACCTTGTTTCTTGAAGAGAGTTCAATTGTCGAGAAAGATGGTCGATGGCTTCACGAGATTGCGGTAAAAAACTCTGTTCTCGAGACTTTAAACTTTTACATGACCGATCTTCTCCAAGTGAGTTTCGATGACCTTGAACGGATTGCCAAAAATTGTCCCAACTTGACCTCGGTGAAAATTAGTGATTGTGAAATTCTGAATCTTGCTGGCTTCTTTCGTGCTGCTGCCGCTTTAGAAGAATTCTGTGGTGGTTCTTTCAATGAACAATCGGAGAGGTATAATGCCGTAAAATTCCCCCCAAGGCTATGCCGTTTGGGTTTAACATACATGGGGAAGAACGAAATGCCAATCGTGTTTCCTTTTGCATCGGTGCTTAAAAAGTTGGACCTCCTCTACGCATTACTCGACACGGAAGATCACTGCTTGTTGATTCAACGATGCCCCAACTTAGAAGTTCTCGAGGTAAAACTGCAAACCTATAATTTTTTAATATTTTTCTGCACCGCTTTCGTGTAATTGCAACTCTTGAGACACTGCAAAATGCTGAAATTCCGAGAAATATTCTAGGACATTGTCATTCATTGTAGTTTCCAATCATGTCTTATCGAATGTATTTTCTGGGTGAACAGACGAGGAATGTTATTGGAGATAGAGGACTAGAAGTTCTTGCTCAAAGTTGTAAGAAACTAACGAGGCTTAGAATCGAGCGAGGTGCAGATGAGCAAGGAATGGGTGATGAAGAAGGTCTGGTTTCACAACGAGGACTAACAGCGTTAGCTCAAGGATGCCTTGAGCTGACATATATAGCCGTTTATGTATCTGATATCACGAATGCATCATTGGAATCCCTCGGGACATACTCCAAAAATCTCTGTGATTTTCGTCTCGTCTTACTTGACCGAGAAGAAAGGATAACAGACTTGCCTCTTGACAATGGAGTACGAGCACTATTGAGAGGCTGTGAAAAGCTCAGAAGATTCGCTTTGTATCTCCGAGCTGGTGGTTTGACCGATGTAGGCCTCAGTTATATCGGGAAATATAGCCCTAACGTTAGATGGATGCTTTTAGGATATGTCGGGGAGTCAGATGCCGGGCTTTTGGCATTCTCCCGTGGATGTCCTAGCTTAGTGAAACTCGAAATGAGGGGTTGCTGCTTTAGCGAGCAAGCAATAGCACAAGCCGTGATGCGGTTACCCTCTTTGAGGTACTTATGGGTGCAAGGATATCGAGCATCACCAGCCGGTCGCGATCTATTAGCCATGGCACGTCCATTTTGGAACATCGAACTGATCCCTGCAAGACGAGTCAATATGACTAATCAAGTCGGAGAACCAGTCGTGGTCGAACATCCGGCTCATATACTTGCCTATTACTCCCTAGCTGGACCAAGAACAGATTTTCCAGATACTGTCATTCCTTTGGATCCGGTGCTGTAAATACAAACCCTTTTTTCGCACGTCCGATTTTTCTGTTTATACAGATTATGTACCTTTACGGTTTAGAGGGTTTCAGTTTGATATTTTCGGTTTTTTTTTTCGATTTCATTCCTCGACTTTGTCTTTGTAATAAGATTTTCGTTTCGGTAGAAAAAAAAAAAAAGCATTTGCAGTCTTACTTGCTTAGTGGGCAACCATGGATAAGTAGCTTAGGTATTAAGCTTTTTACTGATATAATTTTACTTTTGATTATGCATATTGAATCTTAATTGAATAACATTTTAATAGTGGCAGACATTGGAAATGTTCAATTAAAAAGGTTTATTCTTGGTAAGGATTTTTGATTGCTTGGAATGTTTCATTTAATATAGTCCATGGAATAATTCAAATAAGTTTTCTAAATAAAGTTTTCTAAATAGTCCATTTTTTGAGTAAATGGGAAAGAATGCAACCAAGACTCTTAGTGCAAGGGCCTCTATAGTACTTTTACTCCTTCCCGTTCCATCGAATGAGCATTGATGATTAGGGATGACAAAACCTAAACTGCTTAATGAATTTCGAACTTATCCACTTTGAATGAAGCAGATTTTTTTTTTAAAAGGTGGACATAGTTCAAGGCATAGTGGATTCTTTTTGGACAATGGATGTGGAGCGATTATAATATTTGCTTGTCCCATCCCACTATATGAAACTATCATTTTACATTTGTATTTATAACTATTAAAATGATAAAATTATAAAAAGTGTTTTGAAAAAATACGTGTTTTATGTTTAATTTTTAAAAAAATTATGTTTAAATGTTTACCTGCCTTTAAAAAGATTGAAAATATTAAAAAAATTCACAAAAAATAAAGTGAATTGAAACAATTGAAATGAATGTATCTAATATTCATGGAGGTGATAATGGTTTTCGTTATTATACATTCATAGTGAAATGGGACAAGTGATGGAATATAACGTGACAACTGTAGAATAATGGTAGATTTGACAACTTCTTCCCTTATCCCGCTCAATTATCATCCCTATGGGTAATAAAAGTGATCTTTATACTATATAGGACATGCCCACCTATATTATTAATTTGATAATGGGGGGAATTTAAACTTAAAAAGAACATTAATAAAGAGAATATATTTATTCATCGATGAAGTCGGGTTTAAGTAGATTATTAATATGTTTTATAATTATCTAAGCTTAGTTTAATCTAAATATGAAAATAATTTTAATGAAGTTCAACCTGAATTGAAAAATTCAATTTAAAACCGATTTGACCTACTCATATTTGTCCATTTTAATATATAATTTTTATGGTTAAATGAATATTTATTATATTATATAAAATAAAATATATAACATTATTACTTATTGCTATATAGAGAATGAAACATTATATATATTATAAATATAAATAAATATTTATATATTTTAAAAGAAGAAGAATTAGTTTGGTCTTTAATCTAATATAGAATGATTAATTTATTTATTTTTTCTTAATAAAGAGGACAAAATACAATCTATCTTTTTGTACAAGGACCTCCATAATATTTTTACCATAAACATACCCAAATTATTATCATTATCATTGGGTTTTTTTATCCGTTAAATACTCGAAAGTTTCCAATTAAGTACAGGTAGTAAGAGGAATTTATGGGACCTTGGATTTGAGGACCAGAAAAGAAATGTACTTATTGTAAAGTGGTGTGTATGTATTGTATAAGAATTGACCTCTATTTTCTCTTTAATTGTCATTTTCATCCTTTTTCCACAAGGTAGAAAAGAAAAAAAAAAGAATGTACCGAAACCATAATTAATAGCTTTGCAATTTAGTTTTGTACTTGAGTACATAATAAAGGATAGAAAAATATGATTTTTTTTACTTGGAATACTCGTGTCCGATACGTATTCAAATATAAGAATATAATTCTCTATCGATCACCAAAATATAAAGAGAAAATTTAAAAAAATTGAATATACTCATATTAGTAAAAGTATCACGGAGGCCTCTATTCCATGAGTCAAATTGCATTTTTCTCCCTCTACTCGAAAAACAGGTAAATTAGTCCTTATAGATTAGATTAAAAAACAGATTGGTCCTTTCTATTAAAATTTTCATCCATTAGTATTGTTAAAAATTGACATGGTGTGTCATATGTATTTCATGTTGACATACAATAATCATTTTTTAACAATAAACGTAGATAAAATTTTTAACAAAATGATCAGTTTACTTTTTGATCTAATGTACAAGCACTAAATTTTCTATCTTTTTGAGTAAAAGAAGTAAAATGTGATTCAATTCTAAATATAGGGACCTCTATGATATTTTTACTTACTCATATCAAATTTGTATCCAAATAATTTATTTTTTAAAATTCTTTTAAAAAGGGTTTTGGTGGTCTAAATATCTGATCAATAACACCCATACATTTTATGGCTGGTTTGGGCCTTAAAGTTTTCTAGATATTGACAGTTCAGGACAGATTCTACATCATACCATTTTCATTTTCAGGACCCATTCTAGAAGTAGCTTTCATTTTTATCTTTTGTTTGGGGTGGGGGTCTAAAACCTTCGATGTGCAATAATTATGTTAATCTCGATTAAATTTAAAGTAGAGCCGGGTTGGACAGTTAAATTGAGATAATATTTTTTAGTATTTCTATTTATAAGATCTGGATTTAAAATTTTATTTAAAAGATATCAAACTTTTTATCACTTAATTCAATAAGCGTTGGTTGATAAAATATTTCTCGTGGCCAAGAGTTACTAGAATCATTACAATTAAGCGTAAACCATGTAACTTCGAATGTGAGTTTAAAAATTCAATCTAGTCAACTTAAATTTAAACTTGATTCAACTGCTTGATCATAAAAAATAATAACCTAAATTTAAATTTATCCAAACTCAAAATCGAGTTAAATTTGAAATTAACCCACATCTAAAATAATTAAAAATTGAATTAACCCGAGTCTAAAATAATTCGACTTGAAAACTTTGAATCTCAAACTTAAATGATTTAAATCAAAACAATCTAAATCCGAAATCAACATGAAAGTTTTAAAAACTTGTTCCATCCGACCTTCCACCTGTCTAATACTCCATTCATGATCAATGCTGCAAATTTATTCGCAATTAATTCACTCAATAAATTTAGCGATAAATATTAAAATTATACATAAACTTTGATTTAATGTGTAATATTGTATATAAACTTTGATTATGTAGTCATGACGATTTTATATATGAAAATTTGATTTGATTCGGTTTTGAAATTACTAACACCATTATCAAATTAGTATAATTTTAGGTTGATATATTGCATATACAAACTATTGTATTAATCTAATATGAAAATAAATGTACATATTCATTTATTTAAATGAATACAATTGAATCAATATCAAGGTTTCATGTATGCATATGAACCACAATTCAAGTTTCATGTGTATAATTGCACTAAATTAAAAGTTTATTTATAAAATTGATATTTATCCCATAAAATTATAATTTAAACATTGACAAGTTAACGTGAAATAACATGGTTTTTGAATCCGGATCAATGCTAAAATCAATTGGGCAATTAGTTAATGATTCGATCAGTTTTAATTAAATAAATTATTAAAATTTTATAAAAATTATAAGACTCATTCCAACTGTCGACTCAATTGGTTTTTTTTTTTATCTCATTTCATACCAATTCATAGGTCAATCAGTTCTCTCTCTTACTCCAACCTAATGTATTGGCCAATCTAGTATGATTTCAACAACTATAAGAAATCATTCTGGTTAAAAGATACCATAAGTCCCTATAATTTTTGAAAATTTGAAATTTAGTCCATCTAATTTTTAGATTTTAAAATTTAAGTTCAATTGGGTGTTAAAATTTTTTCTTTAAATTCAAGTTCATTACAACATCAATTTTTAAAAATGAGTACTTTTGTTTATTTCAAAATGCTACACCAACAAATTTAACAAAAGAAATTTAATAATGTTAACAGCTGGACTTAAATTTTAAAGTCTGAAAAAGTAAAGCACTAAATTCATATAAATAAAAATACAAAGACTAAATTTCAAATTTTCAAAGAGTATGGAAACTTACGCCATATTTTATTTCTTTTATCTAAAATATTATTATTATTATTTTTAAAATAAGGGTGTGTGAACTATATTTTTATCCAACATTGATACAAAAACTAAAACAAAATCCCTCGTGACCCCAAATTGATGTCCTTCCAATAAAGAAGCCTAATCTAATGTACGTTGTAACACTAAATCTATCTCTTGCTTTACAATATTAAAAAAAAGATTATGCCAAATAAAATATGTACCAAAGTGATAACATCAACTCCACTTTAACATCATGTGTGAGATCTGACGACAAAAAAGGAGAGTACTAAAACCAAACATCATCCTTTAAATAAAAAGCATCCACCAATTTGCAAAATTATACATCATGCTAATGTAATAGTAAAATTTATCTATATTATATTTGAAATCTTTAAATAAGTTAGTAATACTGAGTCAATTAAATATCAATTCGATTGAAAATTTTTTATATTTAAAAAATTATACGAGATTTTAACTTAAAACACCAAGTGGTTCAACTTCTCTACTTTTCCATTTCAATTGAAGTGTGTAAACCATAATCTAGTATGTGTGTGTGTGAGAGAATTTACTTGGTAGGTCCCTCTATTATAGGAACCGAATTAAATTAGTCTTTCTACTATTGAATGGATTAATTTAATCCTTATATTATTAAAAAATCAAATAAAGATAAATTCCAATTAAAAATTTTCAATAGACTTAACAATTTTTTTAAACAATAAATGTTAACTCGGTTTAAGTTTTACTTTTATTTGATTCATTCTAATTATACAAGGATTAAATTGAATAATTTAATAGTAGAAGGACTAATTGAATCGAGTCACTAGGGGGTTGATATAAAAAGAGGTAGGTCTCATATTTGCATGGGTATTTAGAAGGTTGATAATTGGTTTGTTGTTAAAGTTGAAGATTGCCATATATTTCTTTATGGAGTAATTTAAAAAGAAGAAGAAAAAGTTGGGCAAAAAGAAATTAGTATATAATGTTAACCTTCTCAAAAGGGTTTCATCAATCTTTTTTGAATAAAGTGGGGAAATAGAGTGCTTTCATATTCAACTTGCAAAAAGGTTTCTTTTGCTTAGAAAACATATATAAATATAAAGTAGATGGTTTTTGTCATTTTATGTGAAAATAAAATAAAGTAAATTAAAAATAATCATGTTTAATTTGTAGCTTTTGAACACTTAAAAAGAAAGCTTTTCTTTGGGGGGCATAGAAAATGATAGATTTTACATGCAATGTGACATGGGGTAAGGCACTAACTTAGCTATTTCATCATAGTTGTAGCACTACCAATAATCTATATTTTTTGGACTCAATTGTAAAATGATGGGTTTACAATTTTTTTTAATTATATGTTATATTTTCGGGCTAAATTTGGTACCTAAATTTATTAAATGTTATACAAATTACGTAAAATACTAATGGTGGTAAAATTGTTTTTATTATGCTACAAAACTATTGTTTGTATTAGAGAAAAATCATGTTTAAAAAATAGGTATTGAACGCTTAACTAATTAATATTAAATAAGAAAAAAACCCAAATTAAAATAAATTTATTATTTTTAATTAATAAAATAATCAATAAATTAAATAAAACAAAAAGTAAATGAACATGTAAAATAAAAAAATATCATATCATCTGTCATAAGTCGATTATACATTATTTTTTTTTGCTACCTAATAAAAAAATAACATTTTATTATGTTGGAGTAATTTGTAAGACGTTTGATAAGTATCAAATTAGGAAAAAGAGTCAAGTTTAAGTACTAAATTAGACGCCCAAAAGATTAAATGCCAACTTAAGAAAAAATGTCAATGTACCAAATTAAGAAAAAAGTATCAAGTTTGGGTACTAAATTAGACCACAAAAATATTTAGATATCAAATTAAGAAAAATATTAAGGTTCAAGTACCAAATGTTATATTAAATCTATATTTTTATAAGAAAGTTTTTCATCTACTTAAGTCTTCAAATATAATTTTTATACTTATATTTAAATATATATTCAATATGAAGGTCGGATACAAAAAGAAAAAATAAAACATGAATATAATGTTGTTAAAATCGAATCGAGAAGCGATTAGCATTACTAATCTAAATAAAGAGATTAAAATTGGTAAAAATTCAAAAATTAATAAAAACCAAATTATTAATTGATTGAGCCATTTATATATATTTTAATTAATTATTTAATTATTATTAGATTAATGTGGAAAATAAAATCCAATTTAATTTTAATCGCATGCATATGAAAAGTAGCAATGGTGGGTGGTAAATCCCACAATTTCAATGCCTATTTGGCTACCTATGAGATAGAGTGGATTAGCCAAATGGACATTAATTAGCCAAGTGGAGGCTACGGATTTTTATGTAGAGAAGTCGTCTTAGAGGATTTTGACGTAAGTATTCTATGTTCTATCACTTAATTTTAGTGAAGACAATGCTCCCAAATAAAATTGAAGATATTATTCTTTTTATTTATTTAGTGGCATGCATCGAGAAGGACATAACTTTACTTCGATTTAATGAAAACTCGAAGAGTAAAATTTAAGATGTCAAAATTTAATAAATAGTGTTTTATTCTGAATAATATTTTGATTTATGTTTTTTAAGTAAATTAATATTAACATGTAAGAAGTATTAAATTACTTTTTATCGTTCGATTATATGTATATTTTTCCCTTTTAAAATCAAATATCAGATTAATTCTTGATTATCATATTATTTGTGAGGTGTGTTTTATGTTTTCGGGTAAACTAGAGACGAAATAGAATGGACGTCACGACGGGGAGGAGCACGACGACGCGACAGACGACGTCCCGATGAGACGATATGTCTTGTCACGATGTGGCGGCGTGTATTCAATTTAAATCAAGTTTCTTCTCTTAGTTAAGTTCTACTATCTTTTCCTAGTTCAACTCTGATTATTTTAGGGATATCTTCTTCTAGTAACCCTAAAATTTACATCTTCATCACATTAAGATTAAGAGAAGATTAAGAGAGTTTTTGAGAGAGTTTAAGGGAATTTCTTGTTTTAGCTAAAGAGCTTTATTTTTTTGAGACCCAGGGTTTTCTATTTTTGGTCATCTCTATCTTGTACACTTTCAAATTTTTTGCTCAATTAGTAAAGCCAACTTTGTCCATTCTTTTTTTATATTTTTCTACGTAAATATTTGTATGACAGATCAATCAGCAACATTACCGATTTAAATTTAAATATATGTGGAATATAAATATTTTTTTAAAGATAAAGAATGTATTAAATTAAAACACAGTATTTTCTCAGATTCTTATCAGAAGATTAACAATTTTCTTTTATCTTGGAATATATTGTAAACAGTAGGCAATTTTGCTTGATTTCCAGGATCATTTAGCACAAATTTAAGCACATAATAAAGTAATAAATTAGCAGTTCCAGTCCATAAGGAGGAATCTCAAAAAAAAAAAAAAAGTAAATAATATTCTTTCCTTTATCCATTAGGGAAAAAAAGTACCCTTAAGTTCAAGGAGAGAAAAAGTCAAACATCAGATTCTGCCAAATTTCAAAGCTAGATTTCAACATGGTAATAAAATGCGAAAATAAAACATAAGCACATTTGGTTTATAAGTAAACGTTTTCCAATTCAGTAATTACCGAAATAAGCTTAAATTTTTCGAATCGAATTTGAGTTTAGTAATATTCAGCTCAAACGGTTCGTGAATATTATCAAGTTTGGGCTTGGATTTGAGTACAAAATTAATAAACAAGCTTAATCAAGCTCAATTATATCTTGAGCCAAGCTCGAACTTGAAAATAAATGTTCAATTAAACTCGAGTTTGTTAGTATTCAAGTTCTACCGAGCTCAATTACACCCCTAACGGGTAAGTTTTTCTTTTACAACCTTTTAGTATGTATAAATTTGCGTTAGATATAAATGTCTGTCCGACACCAACGCTTCAAAGAAAAATAGAGAGTCGAGGACCGCACAAAAGGACATAAAGAAGCTACTATGTTAAATGAATCAATCTTTGCCACGCATTGAGAGTTGGGTTGGCTGAAAGAGGAATCTCAAAAGAAAATGGCGAATTTGGATTGGACCAATATAAAGTTGATCAATAACATATATATAAACATATTATATATATAATAAGTGTATATATATTCTGTAGAAGATTTGAAGCATGTGATGCTGAGTTAAGTGGAATGCAGACTCAGCTTCTACTAAGTAATTGCAATCAAAAACTGAGTCAAGTTGGCCATATTGAATCCATAAAGAAAAGGTGAAAATGGCGGAAAGGGGTCCCTAACACAAAGCAAAGCAATTAGATACCATGGAATTTCAAATGGGAGAGTGCCCATTGAGTCACCTTTTTCAAGACCAAATCACAATTTGACATTGCGGTTCCATGCCGTCTACAGATAATCATCGATCCTGGCCTCGAACGTGTCCGGTCGTGTCTCAATTCGTGGCCTCGTAGGGTTTGGTTTCAAGCTATGGATGTCATAATCATCCCAACAAGGCTTTTTAGTACCCTGCATGAAAATTATGAACAAATGAAAGATTTTAAGTGTTTAACATGTTATTATCGTACTCCGGATGGCTGGTTTTTTGGCGAACCGGAATAGCGTATTTATTTTCGAATTTACAGTACATGATTTGTTTTCATCCTTGTATAACAATAAGACCATTTTTTAACATCATGAAAGAACCCCAAACATTATTAGATTCGAAAAACCGAGACGACTTTCGAGTACAACAGAGAACAACAACAGCCTTACATATCCTGTTGTGAAGGGTTTTAGAATACTGAACTTTGGTGTTTGATATGAGCTCCATGATAAGCATTACCATACAGATTTTGAGCAGCCTGGTACTGCGACGATGTAAACCTGTTTCCATTCCCCGAATCGAAAACAGTAACTGACCCATTAAGGCTTACAGCTTTTGACATACTGGCTATCTTATGCTGCAATGCAAGGACATTAGACTGGTTTACAGACAGAGCCTTACGATGGTCCGAAAACGTAGTGGTGCTAGTGAGATTGAGAACTGTAATATCGTGGATGCTCGGTCTCCTCTTATCTTTTCCCCCTGAAAGTTGCCTTTGGTAATATTTTTGGGCATGGCTAGCAACTTGTGTAGGTGTCTTTGAAACCACAAAGTTCCTTGAAATATTTCTCCAATCCCCTTTACCATACTTTACAAGTCCCATTAGAAACCTCCTTTAATGCCATAATCAAAGCAACCATTGTTAGTACAAGTTTACTTGCAAGACAAGTTTGATATTAAAGAAAAAAAAATTACCTACAAGTTTACTTGCAACACAAGAAATCTGATTAAAGTAACTCTTAAGTTAAAAGTTCATCAATCAGACAATCACCAACATGAAAAATAAGAAAATCCCAGAATTTTAAACAAAATTCATCAAAGCAACCATGTTAAACATTAAAGAAATTTTTTTACCTAAAGTTTACTAGCAACACAATAAACCTGATTAAAGTAATTCTAAGCTAAAATTTCATCGATCAAACAATCACCAACATGAAAAATAAGAAAACCCCAGCATTTTAAACTGAATTTCGAACCAAAAATAATCACCTGTGTTCATCTTCAGTCCATGGGACACCTTTTTTCCTTTCATGATCATGGCCCTTAGCACCATTAGGTCTTTTCCTATAACCATCAAAATCATGGTTATCGACCAATTCTAATGTAAAAGATGAGGTGGGATAACCGGGGATCGGAATTCGACCGGCTTCGATATCGGAAACATCTTCTTCTAATTCCCTGTATTGTTTAATAACATCTAAAACAGTTTTACCAGGTATCATCTCTGCAACTTTTATCCATCTATCAGGTACATCGTCACCATATATAGCTAAAGCATGTTCAAACCTTTTGTTTTCTTCTTTAGTCCAATATGTATTTTGGTTCTCTTGATGAAACCAATCCATATTTGACATAAAAGATGTTGAAAATAAAGCTTCCATACTTGAAAAATTCATACCAAAAAGAAAAGAAAGAAGAAAATTTTAAGTTGGGAAAACAGTGATCATGTTGGAGATGAAAGAAGTAATATTTAGATGCTTAAAAAGAGCATTAAAAATCAGAATTATTTTACTTGGGAATCAAGAATCAAACTTTTTTTTTTCTTCTTTTTTGCTAAAGAATCTAAAAAGACTAATCTTTTAAAGAATCAAGTGAATTTTGAAAAAGAACCAAGGCAAGAAAATCTGGGTTTTTTTTTTTCTTTTTTGATTTATTTATATAACAATAATAAAAACAAAGCTGAAATTGTTTGAAGAAGGTTATAACAAGCAAAGCTTGGAACTTTAGAACTTATATATATACTAAAAACATGGCAATAAAGTGAAGAAGAAAAAGATGAAAAAACAAGCTAAAGAAAGAACAAGTTGAGCAAAATAAATGAAAAAAAAAAAGATGATTCTTTGGAATGGTTAAAATTTGATGGAAATAGTGAGAAAATTGGGTTTTCTTTGAAGAGAAGAAATGGAATTTGGATCAAAAGGGAAATGTCGAAGAGAATTAAGGAAAATAATGAGAAGAAGATTTGACAAAAAAAAAAAAAGTTTTCAAGTGGATGAGTTCAAGGGAAAGAAAGAGAAAAAGGAAGCTATGAAAGGTGGCATCCTAGGATTGGATTGAAGTTTTTAAAGTGGTATATATATATTTTTTGTCTTATACTTTAGATTTTTTAGCAATTAAATCTGGAGTTGAATCGGGTTAGATATCTAAACGAGCATTATACTTTAGATTTTAAAAATTATTGAGTTTTTAATATTCCACCCAATATTCATTAATTGACAAAAACGACATTAAGGCGGTAAGCGGTAAGCGGAAGCTTTGACCCCTCGCAAATGATGGTAAAATTTGTTTATAACTCTTTTAAAAACTATGAAATAATATGTCAATACAATAAAAAAAAATCATACTTTAACCTCCTTTAAAAATTATAATTTAATATTGACTCGCTACAATAAATTTAATATTCATCCCTATTAGCGGAAGTAAAAATTAAACCTTAATTAATTACTTTATAAAATAAATTATATTATAATAAAAATCTAAAATGATGAAATTTTTATTTTATATATAAACATATTGTTTTACATTAAATTTTTTCATAAATATGATGATTATCTTGTAAAGGGAAAAGAAAAAAATTGTACATTTATCCACCACCATTTAATTATATTTGGTTATTTGTATGTGTTATGTGTTTTATGTTTTTTTTATCACATTTTCATAAAGTTGTAATGATAATCTTAAAAGAAAAAAAAGAAAAGAAAAACACCATTACGAAAAGTATAGAGCTATGCACCATTCAATTAGATATGATGATTTGTGTTTATATTTTATGATTTTTATATTAATTATACAAAAATTTCTATCAAATATTTTTAAATTTTAATATTTAAATTTCAAAACATTCTAATTTAATTTCTAAAAGCATCAATATCATATTAATCAGTTCTTTCATTAGTTTATACATCAATTTAGGCGTTAAATATCAATTTGAATTTGATGTGGAAGTTATTTTAAAACACGTGTAGCAAATTGTAAACACATATGTACCTATGTATAAATAAATAAAAACATTTTAGATTAGTTATAGAGTGGTCCCTAATTTAAGATTAACAAAATTTTTAATGGTAATGATTAAATCAAAGAATTATTTTAATTAAAATAATTAAATTAACAATAAAATAAAATTATTAAACAATTTTTATTGTCAAACTTTAACCATAGCAATTTTGTCATTTTATGAGGTTTTAAAAGAAAATAATTAATAAGCCCATCACATCATCAACATAAAATGTCATAATTCCCTGCTTAAAGTTCAAAATTATCTTACTTTTAAAATCATGCAAGTCTATACCATACCATTAAAGTTATCTAATATGGTTTATGTATTAAAAATGTCTATAAACTATAGTAGCTTATTAAAATAAGTCTAAATAATTTGTTTTACACTGATTAAGTTTTAGTTTAATTAGTATTAGTATTATTGTTAGTGTAGGAGGATGTGAGTTCGATTGCGGTGAAGCGTATCATCCTCCTATTTAAGGATTGAGAAGGGGTTATGGGTAGTTCTAGACATTATATCAAGAAGAGCTAATATGATAAATTAAGAACCTATAATGTGATTAATGTAAAAATAAATAGTATATAACAACTTATTCTTTAATAAATGCACATAAAATCTTTAATTTTAATTTATGAATAATTTTTATAACATGGAATTTAATGAAAAATTATATGTAAATTATTTGTTTATTTGGATAAACATATAAGTTGAAAATGTAAATTTTTATGTAAAATTTAAAATTTGTTTAGATTTTATCATATTAAAATAATTTTAATACGATACATTTTGTTGTAAAAATTCAAGATTTACAATCAATAGATTTGTAATAAAATCTTTTTTACTTATGTGTTTCTCAAAGTAAATAAATAATTTATCAAATTAGTCCCTATACTATTGGATGGATCAATTTAATTTTTGTAGTATTAAAAAAATCAAATAAAGTTAAAATTTAACACAATTAAACATTTATTTTTTTTAATGTCCTGTACATTTTTTTTTTGTTGACTGAGCTTTGGAGTCAGCATTGTGCTCAATGCAAGGGAATGTGAATTTGAGTGCGCTAAAGTGTATTTATCCTCCTATTTAAAGGTCGAATAGGAATTATAGGTAATTTTAGTCTAGAATGAAATCGACGTAATTGTATGATTTTCCAATAAAGGGAACCATAGACCATATTCTTTTTTTTTTGGAGTTTTGTGTCTCGAATGAAATGAAGAACATATATATTCAAAGAATATTTGGTCGGAACCTAATAGTCATATATATATATATATGGTACAATTCACAAATCTTTGATAGAAACAAATCACTGTCACACACACATCAGAACTTAAATTTACGGCGTGAATTATGAGGGTAGCACCTATGATCAATAGGCTAAATGTTGGATATATATATATATATGTACGTACTCTTGATAGAAACAAATCACTGTCACACACACATCATGGCTCGAATCTACAACATGGATTATGAGGATAGCACCTATGACCAGTAAGCTAAACTTTGGGTATATATGGTACAATTCACATACCCTTAATAGAAATAAATCACTATCACACTCATATCATAACTCATATTTACGACGTGAATTACGAGGATAGCACCAATCAACAGTAGGCTAAACATTGGGATTCAGCTACTTATATTTTACATTACATACACTCAAAGTGTATATATATCAAACGATTGAAAATGAAAAAGATTATTACATGGATACAATATTACAGCCTGCTTTTGACATACTGGTCATTCACCAAATCGAAAACCGTAGCTGATCCATCATTAGGGCTTGTTTTTGACATACTAGCCGGCTTTTGCTGCGATGCTACATTAGAATGGTTTGCCGAAGGCGGTTTACGATCATCCGAAAACACCGTTGTGCCGGTGAGATCGAGAACTGTAACGTCATGGATGCTTGGTTTCTTCTCATCTTTTCCCCTTGGAAGCTTCCACTTCTGGTATTTTTGAGCATGGCTTGCAACTTGTGTTGGTGTCTTGGAACCCACAAAGTTCCTTGAGATGTTTCTCCAATCCCCTTTACCATACTTTTTAAGCCCCATTAGAAACATCCTTTAAATCAAAGCAACCTCATTGTTAGACATTAAAAGAAAATTTTAGGTTAAAATATGTTGTTAGTCCTTATACTTTGAAAAATTTTGAGATTTACTCCATATACTTAAAAGGTTGAAAATTTAAATCCTCTTACTTTTTTTTTAATTTAAAAATCTTAGTTCAATAATTAAAATCATAACTATTTTTTGTCAAAATTTATCAACTTAAAATTTTGATTAAGCTATCAATAAATTTTGTCAATTTATTTTAGAGAAGCCAAATTTGAATTATAAATTTTCAAGATGTCAAATATATATTTTATTATGTATTAATTTATTAATTTATAATTTTGAAGAGACTAAATAGAATTTTTTTCATTTGAGAGAGGTAAAGCATAATTTTCCTTACATTAATTTAGAATTTGATCATTTATAGTGTTAGAATTGTAATTTTTCAATTTCGAGGGGTTAGGACCTTGCCTCCCCCTTTATATTTTTCCCTGATTGTCATCATATTACATGGTATATGATTGACAGAAAATAAATCTCGAATTCTATACAAGTATAGGACTAATAGCATATGTTAACAAAAAAAAATTAACCTCTAGGTTAAATGAACTGTGAAACTGGTAAAATTTACTTGCAAACCAAGAAACCTGATTAAAGTCACCCTAAGCTAAAATGTTCATCAAACTTTTCAACACTATAATTAATCGCCAACATAAAACATAAGAAAACCCCAGAATTTTAAAGTTATTTTTGAACTGGTTTATGAAGGAAAATAATCACCTGTGTTCTTCAATAGTCCATGGGATCCCTTTCTTCCTTTCATGATTAGGGCCTTTAGCACCACTAGAGCTCCTCCTGTAAGCATCAAAATCATTGTTACCAACCAATTCTAATGTAAAAGATGAGTCTGAGACAGTTTTTCCAGATATCATCTCTGCAACTTTAGAACTTGTACTAAAAGCAAGACAATAAAGTGAAGAAGAAGAAGAAAAAGATGAGAACAAGCTAAATAAAGAGCAAGATATGGAAGGTGGTGGGCAAAGTTAAACACTAGGTTGAGTAAAAGAAATGAAAAAAAGTGGATTCTTTGGGACGGTTAAAAACTGATGGAAAACAGTTTTCTTTGAAGAGAAGAAACATAATTTGATCAGAAGGGAAAATGTTTGGAATTAATGAAAATAAATAAAGAAAGTTCGAAAATTTATTGGGTTTCATTGCTGGAAAGTGGATGAGTTCAAAGAGAGGAAAGAGAACTATGGAAAGGTGGCTTGCTAGGATTGGATGGGAGTTTTAAAGTGGCCTCTAAATTGGGTTAAAAGCTCGGTTTTCATCGTTTGCAAGATTTACCATCCGATTTATTGACCCTCTAGTATCGGATATATAAGAGTGTGCAAAGTTGAATAAACAGATTAAACCAATACTAGTTAATTCGATATTGTCGGGCTGATTGTAATTTGGCTTGAAAAGTGTGGTGAAACAATTAAATTAGATCGAACATATTATCCATTATATCCAAATTCAATTATAATTTATATTTAATACCCAAAAATTAAACCCAATTAATAATTTATACATATTATCCAAAATTAAATTGAACTAATAAAATTAAACCCTAACATACTAAGCTCAATAACATATTATCTTCAAATCCTAAATATATGTATAAAGTTGTAATGGTAATCTTAAAAGACCAAAAAAAAAAAAAGCATTATAAAAAGTATAGAGCTTTGCACCATTCAATTATTATGATAATTTGTGTATAGATTTTATATTTTATGATTTTTATATTAATTATATGTGCATACTTATTAAAGATTAATTGTGCCAAACGCTCTCATGCTATTGTGAATATATATTTTAAGTTGATATCTAAATTTAATTTATTTTAATTTAATCCTTAAAGTATCATGTGATATTAACCCATCAATTTAGATATGAAATTTATTTAAAATATGTCTATTAAACTGCAAGTATTCGTTATCTCATAAATTTTATTGATATCATCTGTTTTAAAAACATTAATGATATGTTTATCATTGAAGTTGAAAAAGCATTTTTCAATTCAAACCATAATTTCAATCCAAAAAAATTTGTAAACAAGTAACTTTTCAAACCAAACATTGATTTTAAAATGGGATTTTAAGTGTTTTCAAATGAAATTACTTTTTATCCCGTCATTAAATCTTATACTTTACAACATCTGTCTAAAATAGACATTTTATCTTCTTAAAATACTTATAAACAACAAT
Source organism: Gossypium arboreum (assembly GCF_025698485.1). Taxonomy (NCBI): domain Eukaryota; kingdom Viridiplantae; phylum Streptophyta; class Magnoliopsida; order Malvales; family Malvaceae; genus Gossypium; species Gossypium arboreum. Next base: position 129,460,559 of record NC_069079.1, on the reverse strand, counting down.
AGAAAATACCATCAAATTTTTAAAACCACTTTTTTAGAACACTTTTGTTATAAATAAGGCATCAAGGCGCCTGTAGCTCAGTGGATAGAGCGTCTGTTTCCTAAGCAGAAAGTCATAGGTTCGACCCCTATCTGGCGCGTCCTATTTTAACAAATTACGATTTTTTTTTTGTTTTTGCCCTATTGGTATTAGACATGATTTTTTGAATCGTCCTTAAATTTGATTTTTGACTTTTCATTTTAATTTTTGGTTTTGATTTATTTTATTTTAATAAAATAGGTTTTTATGATTACTTAAATTATTTTATAAAGTTTCAATATGTAAATAATTTTAAATTTTTTGGTAGATAATACTTTTTAATTTTTAAGTAAATATTTGGAAAAAATATATTTTTATATTTTATTTTTAAGTTATTTTAATTTATTTTAAATATAAAATATTTAATTTTACATCATAAAATTAAAATTAATTATCAATTAAATAAAAATAAATTTCAGTTCAATTCAAATAACTAAAATTTTAAAACTATGAACAAAACCATCCAAATACCACCAATTGAATTGTTTTTCAATTTTTAATAAAAAATTGACTAAATTATTAAAATATTCTTGCAAAACATTTTAATTTAATATTTAAAGTATCATATTTTATTAAACAGATTTTTTTGTTAGTCTACCGACCAACTTAGTTGTTAAGTACTAGTTTAAATTTGACATGAAATATATTCAAAATACGTGGAACAAATTTTAAGCATATGTGTACCTACAATATAGATCTAAGTTGATGTGGTAGGTACACACGTACTTGCAATTTGATCCATTCATTTTAAATATATTCCAACTCAAATTTGTGCTAGCATTAAAAACCTAATAGCTAAATTGACATAAGGACCTAATCAATATAAATTTGATACTTTAAAAACTTAATTAGAACATTTTAAAATTTAGGGATCATTTATTAAATATTTTTTATGGGTTTACATATACGAATGTACTTGAATTTGACAATTTATATCTACTTGCTACCTAAACTTTTTTTTTTAATCTAACTAGTACCTAAACTTGTACACTGTAAGTCAATTTTAATATTTTTGTATGTACCTAATTAACTGTGTTGAAATATACTAATGTGGCACTAACAACCAATAACATAATGACATGTGATAACGTTCTGCCTTATTCCATCATCTCCTAACAGCTTTCTTCTGACCTAACATCTACCTTTTTTAGCCTCTCAAAATGCATGCACAAGAAAATTGTATCTCCCAACCTTCATGTACTCCTTTAGTGTGCATGCATGCACAATGTAGGGTTTTTGGTTTGATATACTGAAGTCGGTCCCCTAAGGTATCGACTTCACCTCTCAGCCTCTGCAAACTCTACTAATTTGCTAAATAAATGAGGAAATAAACAATTTTACTAATTTTTCATAAAACTCATGGGAAAAAAAAGCCTGTCTAGCTATTAATTATTTATATGTTTTACGAACCCTGGTCGTCAGAGCGCCTGTAGCTCAGTGGATAGAGCGTCTGTTTCCTAAGCAGAAGGTCATAGGTTCGACCCCTATCTGGCGCGTTTTAGTATTGCTTCTTTTTGGGATTTTTATTTGGTGTTTTTCTTTTTTGTTTTTTAATGATTTTATGAACATACCTCATCAAAGCGCCTGTAGCTCAGTGGATAGGGCGTCTGTTTCCTAAGCAGAAGGTCATAGGTTCGACCCCTATCTGGCGCGCTCTATCATAAATCCTTTTGGGTTTTTTTTTTTTTGAGGTCCGGTTCGCTTAGATTTTAATTGTCCATTTCGATTTAATTTAATTTTCAGTTTTCAAATTATTTTCAAGTTTTTTTATTTTAGTTTAATAAAATAGGTTTCGTTTTATGACTTTTTTATTTTTTAAGTAAAGTTTGAATATCTTTTATAAATACTTTTTAAAATTTATCTTTTAAATAAAAATAATTTTAAGAATTATCATTTGATGTTTCATGTTTTTCCTTATTGGTACAAATTAGACAGATTTCAACCATCTATAATAATTTCGTTTGGTTCAATTTAATTTTCAGTTTTCATATTAATTTTGAGTTCTTTTTACTTTATTTTAACAGCATTTTAATGATTTTTGGACATTTTGGGTAAAATCTCAATATATTTTTAAAAATTCTTTTACTTTATTTTAGCAGCATTTTAATGATTTTTTGACATTTTGGGTAAAATCTCAATATATTTTAAAAAATTATCTTTAAGTAAATAAAATAATCAATAACTCATATATATTCTTAAAAATAACTTTCATACATTATTTTAAGTTATTTTCATTACTTAAAAATAAAATAATTGATTTTACATCATACAAATTTTTAAAAATTATGAATTAAATAAAATATAAAATTCGGATTGATTTTCTTTACTTTTCTTTTTCTTTTGGTAAAAAGAAAAAAAACTAAACTATTAAACATACTTGAAAAATAGTTAAAATAATACTATCTTTCCAAATTTCCCAAACTTCCAATTTCATCATAAATTTTAATTGGAACCTCTTATAGATATATACATGCATTACATACACTCAAACTATATATATATATATATATATATATATAAAATATATATATCCACCCCACCAAAAACTCAAAATGACTGAAAATGAAAGCTTATTACAAGGATTTCAAATTATACAACTTAAAATTAATCTTTAAAATGAACAAAAAAGAAAACAACAACCACCCTTTCATCATCTGCTGTTTATTATCTTTACCTTATCTTTTTTCAACATTTCTAACTCAGCATCTGATTCTCCTCTCTACCCTCAAACTTTGATTCTCAAAGTTGTCTTAAAACCCAGTTCAACACTTCGGAAGATCGCTCGGAGGCGGCTCGATCGACTCGTTCGGGCCTTTTCCGTTTTCCACCAAGAATGCCATCTTAAGTCCCCATGTTGTATGAACTTCCAAATGGCAATGAAAAAACCAGATCCCTAAAAAAAACCCAATTGCATAATGTTGGAACATGGAACATGTTTTTTTGTTTAAAGAAAATTTGGTTGCTTGTTGTTAGAGCTAGCTGAATTGACAGTTTATGAAGACCTTGCTTGCTATGCAAGTAATGTCAAAAATGACAAAAAATAAGATGCAATTTCTTTATCATCAATAAGATTTAGATAAAATTATTATGGAGGTCTTTGGACGATTAAAGAGTAAATTAGTGTTTTTGTTAAAAATTTTATCTATTTTTACTATTACAAACTGGATCATGTACGTGAGTCTAAAGTACATGTGACATGTCATATATAACCATCTGATTATTTCGTCAATCAGGACAGTATTTAACAGTAGAAATGGCTAGTTTGCTCTTTGATTTAACATATAGGGGATGGTACTATTACTTAAGATTTGATAGCAACAAAAAAATAAAGCATTTTGTAAATTTTTTAATGTTACCTGGGTTATCTGCTCTGAATCTTATTGCAGTCCACCCTGCAGTTGGTACGCTTACTGTGTTCCGTTCAACCGGATCGACAAGATTGAATTTCAATGGATCCTTATCCGGATCGAAGTTTCCAACCCCTCTACCGACTACGAAGAAGTTGGATCCGTGAAGATGGGTTGGATGGCTCTCGGGTGCTACTATAGTGTTCCCTTGGATCACAAGTTGAACTGTTGAATTATAGGCCAATCTGTATACCTTGGTACCATTCATCGTTTGTATACCAGACGGTGGAGTGCCGGTATAATTGAACGGTATTGCCGGCTTTGCTGGGAAATCATCGGTGAAAACGCCATTTATTCCGTAGTAATGTGCTTGAAGGATTGCTGTAGTTGGCATGACAAAGGATACATTGTTAATAGCTGCTACGGCTCGTGAACCATTAAAACATGTGGCGCAAGGGTTAATCCCGACCCCGATGGTGAAAAATAGTGAATGATCGATGGTTAAAGGGACGTTGGCAAGGTATTGTTTCGAATTAAGGCTTCGAAGAGAATCAGAAAAAACCGATGTCAGGGGTGTTGCATTTACGGAAGGGATGGGAACAAAGGTAGTTGGTGTAAAGGCAAGGGTGTGATTGTATCGTAAGTATCCCATTCCGGTCAAGTTATCGACCGCAACGACAGTGTCCATAAATGGAGATATAGCTATTAAGTACTTGCCAATGCCTTGATCTGCTTTAAGAAGTGCAGTTGTGGTTTGTCCTGGACCGAGAAATAATGTATCGGTTTCCAAGGGTTTCGTATAACACGCATCGACTTCCACAACGGTTAGATTGTGGTTTGCAATTTTGAAAAAGAGTTCATCGTTCAGCGCGGCATTGATGACCCGAAGTAGATAGGTTTTCCCAGTTTCGACATGTAAAGTATATGCATCTGCATTCACAAATCGAAGGAAATTACGATTTTTACAATTATGATCAAATGGAACACGGATTGTATATGGTCTAATGCTAATACCATCGGAAGAACAGTTAGGAACTGGCCCCGGATGGCCATTAATCGTGTGTGCATCTGATATATTCGGAGGCAAACCAGTTTGCATTGCTTGGTTCACCACGGCTTCAGTATCCGCTTTCCACCATTCCCCTGCAATATCAGCAATTAATCTTATTAACACATTCTATGCATGCAAAACGAGCTTCAACGTGACCCGAATGACTGAAACTCACCTAATACGATGACTTTTTCCTTATACGGTTTCGGGAACGGATAAGGTACACCTTTTTTGGGCAAGATAACAATAGCACCATGCACAGTCGATCTCAACCACGAAATATGTGCATGCCAAAGGAGTGTCCCTCTTTGACCTGTTAATGTGAAGTTATAAAGAAAGTTTTGGCCTGGTTGAATTGGACACTGAGTGATATATGCTGGTCCATCGGACCAACCGGTTCGAAGTTGCCGTACCCCATGCCTACAATATCAAGACGAATAACGTTCCACAATTTGTAGACTCACTAAAGTTCCATAAAACTTTTGTTATAAAACTTGCTTACCAATGGATTGTAACGTTGTATTGAACATGATTAGTTAGCCTTACGAGCACGTTGTCGCCTTCTCGAGCATAAAGTGTCTGTCCCGGAAACTTCCCATTCACGGTCACAATCGGCTTGGTCGAACAAAGCTTCGTTTCATTTTTTACAACCACCTGAATCGAACATAACTCGTAAACATGACACGGATATAACACGTTTAGTAAACTCAACACGGCACCTAAATTTACTTACATTGAAATGGTAATGCCGAATCCGGCACTCCACAAATGCAGGAACCAAAACAGAAATAAACAACAATGTCCGAACCCAACAAACCATACTTAAAACAGCTGCTTTCGTCTCTAACCTCTTGTCTTGTTTAAATTTAGAAGAAACCATGGCTGCAAACCGGGTTTTTTATAGCAAAATCACCAATGATGCAATGTCGTTTTAGCTGGTTAGGTGAATGAAGAAGATGCCATGACAGGTTACACAAAGTTTACTTGGATGTTACACAAAGTAGTAGCTCAAAGTCATCGTATGTTCTTTCAAAGGTTGTCGCCATTTTCAAGTGATTGATACTTGGATTATGTCTGAAACTTACTTCCCATCTGCACAACTTAAAATCTCTGCAATGTGTGTATCCTTAAAATTCTTCCTTGTTCATTACAAATGGTGTTCTAGTTTCATGTAGTTTTCTTACAACATTTAAAGTTCAAAAGTTGTTGATAAAAATACAATTCTGTTTTAGTTATAACAAATGTATATATAGTTTATTATTTCAGTTGTTTTTTTTAATGGCAATGGCCCCATGTAACTGCGTAAATTTACTTATTAGGTTAAAATATGACATAAGTCCCTATACTCTTCATAAATTTGAAATTTAGTTCTTCTACTTTTTAGATTTCAAAATTCAAGTCCAATTGATAGCACTGTTTGTTTTTTTTTTTTGATTAAATTCGTTGTTGTGACATTTTGAGATTAAAAAAAAAACTCACTTGGTAATAATATAACTAAAAAAATGACGTAATGAATTTAAATTTAACAAAATAATCTTAACAATGTTAACTGTTGGACTTTAATTTTGAAATCTAAAAAGTAGTGAGACTAAATTCTTAGAAATAAAAGTACAAGACTAAATTTTAAATTTACGAAAAGTACAGGACTTATGGCATATTTTATCCTAAGGATTATTATATATGTAAGTTTTCGAGTTAATTGCACCAAAAGTCCATCATTCTATGTCATTTAGGTCCTTCCGTCAGTTTGGGATTTAAATGTTAGTTTAGATTTAACGCGGAACATATTTAAAGTAAATGGATTAAGTTTTAAATATGTTTGTATCTATTACATGGATAACTTAAATCTAGCTTATTAAAAACCAATGACGTTCTTAAACTTTAATGGCACTATTTTTTTTAATACGTTAAATCAAAGCTATATAGTAGTATAAATGTGTCATATTTGAATGGGCATATAATGACTAAACTAATGTAAGGCTAATTGAAGGACTTGATTGAGACGATACTCATACTTTAAGGATCTAGTTAGAACATTTTAAAATTTAGGGGCCAATTTAAAATATAAACCATAATTTGGAGATATTTTGAAGTTCAATCAATTGTGTACGTACGGACAGACACGGAACTACGTGGACAAATGGGAGCCCCCCAGTTTCTTAGGGTTAAAGACCTTTTAGGTCCCTCTCAATTTTAAAATTCGGCAAATTGAGCCCCGCCCCATCCTCCGCCCCAAAATTTTAGGGGTTAAACACATTTTATATCCGTTTCAATTTTGAAATTGGACAAATTGACCCCTGCAACCTCAATTTCTTTTGGCCTAAATGCTTTTTAGGTCCCTACCAATATCAAAACTAAAAAAGTTTAGCCCTATTTCCTAATTTTTTGGTTAAAATACCTCTCAAGTCCTCGTCAATTTACTTATAAATGACTTTTTTTGACATAAAATAACAACGTGCTCTATTTTGATAGGTTGAATATGTTTGTATTTTAAAATTATCTATCAATAAAAGTTATTGTATGCACAATAAATCATAGTAGTCAATACAACATCGGTACATCTTGTTCTACTTTTAAACCAATACCAAAAAGTTTAAGTGTCATTTTGGTTAGAATTTTGATGTATTACGGCCCGTTCCAATCAACACCAGCTTGTATAAGTGGTTAATACGAGGTTTTGATATTTTAAATCCACTTTTAATTTTTTATTTATCTTAACTATTTTTTTATAATTACATTTAAAGTTAGACTATACATATAAAAATTATTTAGAAATTGACTCTAAATTATTTATCAAAATACATCGATATCAAGACATACAAATATCATTGAATATCGATAGCCTCGCCATGAATGCTTCTTTTAAGTCTTATAATTGGCAATGGCCCCATATGTATACATCAGCAGACCTTCCAGAAGAGTACAAAATACAAGCAAATATGCATGAAATAGCCAACTATGGTGGTGGGTAATGGTCTCTATATAAACATATATATGTGTATAAATGTTACTGATGTTGAGAGTTTAAAGATAATCTTTATAGTTGAGAAATGGCTTTCAAAAATGATGAATCAATGGCCTGGTCAGCTGTCTAGAAACTTTGAGAATTTTAATAAAATGGGTTTTTTTAAATAATAATTTTTATTTTTATTTTTTTCACACTTTGTCGTAACAGCTCAACTTGCCTGGATTTTGATTTCAAATCTCATCTCTTTTTCAACTTGATTGGTTTTTTTACTTTTTTTTTTTGGTAAACCCCACATTTTTCTCACTAATAAAATTTTGGATTAATATATCATCTGATACTTAAGTCTGGCTTCAATTTTTAATTTGGTACCTAGACCAAACAACATCTTATGGCTGATGAATGTTTGACGCGTGTACTCTAGTAAAAAATTATAGGTACTTAATTGGGATACACAAAGATCATGTACCAAATTGAACATTGAAAAAATCTCAAATATCAAATTGAAAAACTCAGGTACCAAAGTGAATATTGAAGCCAAAATCAAGTACCAATTTAAGACAAAAAAACTTAGATACCAACTTGAACATTAAAACTAAACCCAGATATTTAATTAGGACTAAAAAAAACTCATGTATCAAATTGAAAACTTCAGATACTAAAATGAACATTAAAACTAAACTAAAACACTAACTTATGATAATAATAAAAAATTCATATATCAAATTAAACATTAAAGCTTGTTTTAAAGGTGGTGAATGCATTCTTTGGTTGGGGATCCTTGCCCTTAAAGACAACTAGAATTGATAGTTGATTAAATTAATAATTTTGGTAAGCAGATAATGAAGGGTTAATTTAAATACTCTAAAAACCAAAAGAAATATTAAAAAAAAAAGTTTAAAGAATGAGTTATTTCCATTTCCATGAAGATGGATATGCATTGTCTTTCCAGTTTTTTAATTCTTTTGAAAGAATGTTTTGCATTTGACATCCTAACAAAATTCTATGAACAACCCAGAAATTTGATTATATTTTCTATATTTATGTTTAATACATATTTATTTTAGGGTACGAGTATTTGAATCTATTGAAAAAATCCTTTAAAAGATATACTCATATTAAACTTGTTAATTGGTCAAGTTAGATCATGTTAATTCGAAAATTAAGTTTTAGATCATTTTGGGTTTAGAGTTCATTTAATGTTTTAACTTTTTTTAGTTTAGATCATTCTAATTTGCGATTCGGGGTTTTGACCTTTTATAGTTAAATTAGAATGGATCGGATTTAGGATAGAATTGATAGATCTAATCCTTGTATAAGATTCACACCCGAGTACAAGTAACTAAGTTTACATGGTTGAAAATGGAAAGAATTATTGAGGAAACTGAATTAGATAAGCTGGTGCATAACTTTCGATAGATTAATTTATGAATTTATTTTTAGGTTGAATGTTTTGGTACTTTTCATGTTTTTTGAGCATTTTGTTTGACCTAAATAGATCAATTCCCCAAACCTGTAAGAGTCCCAAGATTCCATGTGGGTTTGGCTTTGTCTTAAAACTGAATTTACCGACAATTTCAGACCCCAAAAAGAAAAACCCATAAAATTAATGAAAAGCATGTTTTGTTTTCCTAGAAAAACATGGGTATAATATCAAATTTAGTCCCCAATGTTTATATTTTTTATCAATTTAGTTTTTTTTTTTTTAAGCTAAATTTCACTTCAATCTTTAAAAAAAATGAACTTGACCACAAACCTTTCAAGACGAGTTGAATTGCTATTTTTTAATGAAAATAGTGACTGAAATGTTAAATTTATAAGCATGGTAGTCTGCATGGGAATTCACATCTACTTTATGCTATTTTTTTAAAAATTTTTAAAAAATTTTATGAACTTTTTGTATTTTTATTTTTTGAATATTTTATAAATTTTAAATTATTTTTTGACGTGACATGTAAGACAAATAGTCTCATGTCAGCATAAACTATACATGGATTGTCACGCGGCTTGCCACACCAATTTCATTAAAAAATTAATGTTTTAATCAACATTTTTATTAAAAAGAAAAAAAGCGATTTCACTCTATTTAAAAAGTTGAGAGAAAAATTTAATAAGAAAATGAATAATGGTCAAATTGACTAAAATATAAACGTTAAAAGCTAAATTTGACATTATACCAAAACATGCAATTTTATGAGAAATTGATAGGGCATTAATTGATGAACAAGTTTAATAGATTTCTTGTTATTAACAACTTCAATAGCACGTAGTGTTAATGCATACAAGAACATAGTTAACCTTCTCTATAATAATCTTATTTATGTTATAGAAAAGTGGTTATTATACATTTATAACCATATTCGAGACACCTATAATAACATTCGAGATTTAAATTATATTTAAATTTTTAAATTAAAACTATAACATATTAATCAATAAGATTTATAGTGTATCTTTAATAAAATTTACTAATGTAATTTTGTTTACTAAATATTATTTTTATTTTATGAGAATTTTGATTAGAGTATTATTTAATCAACAAGTTTCATACACTTTCTTGTTAGCATCTTCAATGGCACCTTGGATTCTATTAATACAAGATTTATAGAGAAATCCAAGATAATCAATGATGTTATCCTCAAATGTACCTTCTAAAGGATCAATCTCAAATGACCAATTGACCAATGTTGACCCATCTCCATAATCTATAAGTTTCAAGGAATTTATAGATCCATCTAATCCCACATTGCTTGCTTCCATTTTGTATACATAACTATGTGATGTCGAGTCCATTGTGACCAACCTCTCTTTTATCCACGACCTTTCTCCATCTTGTTGAGGGAACATGAAGCCAGAAACTAGACGAACGTACCCAGGAACACCTTCGTCCCCTACTAAGTCTATGCACTGCTCGACCATCGGCATCCATTGTGATAACCTTTTTGATTGAGAAACAATTGTCCAAACCTTGTCAAGGAGTGAATCAACTATCCCACTCACCGATCCGTGCCATTTACGCTTCTTTCCCTCGGTTTCGACGGCCTGCAACGAAGTTGAAACTTGAGATCATGTCATGATATGAATCGAAGGGCAAAAAAAAAAAAAACACACGATGCTTACCATGTTATCGATGTTGTTCGGATTTATGATTCCCAAAAATGTTGTATATGTAATAGTCTGCAATTCTAATGTTTATAATAGTGTCAAGCTTTGGCAGGTATGTTCCTTTGATTATATCAACAATAAGGCTATGCATATGGGAGTTAAGTCCAATGCTTAAATTCTTAGTAATTTTCATTTCTTGTACTTTTTCGATGTTCGACCTGTCCCCGAAGTTCGAAAGTTTCGTAGAAGAACGAGAGATGCATTGGCACTGCAATGGCATCATAATTCAAAGGCTCATTGGTCCAACAAGTGCTCAAACTTTATAAAAGAAAATTTAATTAAGTCCCTCCAAACTTTTTGCATCCGATTGGGTTCTGCTTGACAATTTGACCTATGAGATCTTTTGACCAATGCTGATCGTTAGAAACTAACGGCAACGCTAATATGACCGTTAAAAGAAGCCATTTATCTTGACAAATTTTATTTTTTATAATTTTTTTTATGTTGTTAATCATTCTAGAATGAATCTACACACCAAGCTATACAAATTCAAATTAGCCTAGACAACAATTTGTCTAAGTTCGTAGTATACTTTTTTTTTTAAATTAAAATATTTTTTAAAATTTTTTATTTTTGTTGATGTGTCACTACCACATCAGCAATCGATGTTGATATGAGTTATCACATCAGTATGTGCTGGTTGAGATGATATCTATTAACGGCCATGTTAGCGTTGTAGTTAGTTTTTAACCGTCATTATTGGTCAAAATTGTCAGTTCAAGACTCAATTAGGAGCAAAAGATTTGGAGGGACTTAGTTAATTTTTTTTAAAAAGTTCAAGGGCTTATTGTACCAACAAGTCTTATTCAAAGCATTTCATTTCATTTCATACACTATTTCACAAAATTTATATCAGAAAAATATCAAGGAACCCCTGCATTTCATTTCTTAATTGGCGTAACATCAGTAATCAATGTTGACATGGATCGTCACATTAACATTTGTTAACTACGTGGTGTCTATTAACAATTAACATTGGTCAAAGGGTCCCGTGAGTAAATATTGTCATTTCATAGACTAAATTGAATACAAAAGGTTCGGAGGCCGGGACTTAACTTTTTCTTTGTAAATTTCAAGGGCTTATTGTATTAATAAGCCTAATTCAAAGCATTTCATTTCATTTAATACACTATTTCACAAAATTTATATGGAAAATACTTAAAAGTTTTGTTTGAAATCATTAAGGTACAACGAAAACAAAATGTCTTGAAAAGGCAAACAAAAGTAAAAACATTGTTGCTTAAGCAGTAGCTCCAACAGGGACCCCTGCATTAAGCCTCGACGATCCGTATAACGTTTCTTCAAACCGTATAATCTCGTTCTTAGAACCGTACGCGACTTGAGTCCTATCGTCGAGGTTCTCGATCACTTTGTCAAGCACCGATTTTTGCCCATCGCTGCTATAACCACCCGCTTTCTCAATCAAGAACCCCAATGGTGCTACCTCAAATAACAATCTCAGCTTGGCCTTGGCAGATGGTGAGGCCACATTTGTAAATATTCCTTTCTCTTTAACAATGATCTTTAATGTAAAAAAACCCAAAACAAATATGCATTAAATCATTTAAATTTGATGAAAAAAATATGAATTATGATGAAAATTAATGTGTTTTAGAAGTATGGGATGTTAATACCTGGTTGACATCAGGTACCATTCCACCAGTGTACCTCAATGTGTATTTCTCTCTTACATAAAAGTTGATCAACTGTTTCATAAAGGGCATAAATTAGTTTCAGAGTTAATTACACTAGATATCCTTGAATTAATATAATCAGTTTAAATTGATTTCCAAACTTTAAAATGTTTTAAATATATCTCTAAACTAATATTATCATTCTAAATTGATCCTCAAACTTCAAAATGTTCTAAATACATCCCCAAACTATCAAAGTTATATCAATTAGGTCCTTCTCAATGATGAAGCCAAAAAAAAAAAACTTTTTTTGGGGAGAGGGGGGTGTCGGAATTAAGTTATTTTGATAAGAATTAAAATGCAATTTCATCCTTGTATTAGCTAATATCTTTATAATTTTTTAAATGACTAAATTAAAATCTTATCATTTTTGGGGGTTCAAAGTGCAACTTTACCATTACTAAAATCGTTAATTTAACTATTAAATGACACATCAAATTTTATGTGATATAATTTAAAATGAAAATTTTAAAGAATAATAGAACATTGCAACAAAAATTTTGAAAGTAAAGACAAGTAAAAAAAAGAATGGACGATAAAGCTTCGAAAACCTCAAAACCAAAAATTTTACAGCATCTATTTTCTTTAAAATTTTTAATTTAGATCATGCCACATAATATTTGACGTATCATTTAACTGTTTTAAATTAACTATTTCAGTAATAAAAAGACCTGATTGACACAGTATCAATAGATTGGGAATATAATTAAAATGTTTAAAGTTTAAGGGCCAACTTAAAATAAAAATTATAGTTTGAGGATGTCTGGTGCAATTAACTTTTAGTTCATATACAAATATGTGTCATATACGTACTATAAGAAAAATGAAAAGTCAGAGCAACATAATCGAACCTTGTCATATTCGGGGTTATCAAATGTAGCTCTCAAATTTCCAGGGGAGAACATTTTTCCTTCACCAATCTCATAAGTGTCCTTCACATGTTGCCATTTTCCTGATATATAATGCATCATTTTAGAGATCAAATTTTGATACTAAATGCTGTTTCTTGCAATGCAAGTTACCTTCATCAAGGAGGAGGAATTCATGGGTGCCAGGGATGTCCTTAAGTGCGAGAACATATGTTGTTCGAGGACCGAAAATTCCCATCGCGGCAGCCACTTGGTCTCGCCCCGTTACACCGGTTAACTTATCACCAGGCCAAACACCAAAGATGGTACCTACGGTGAAATTTGTATCGACAATGCTGGAACCATCGAGCGGATCGAAAGCAACACTGAATCCACCTATTTCATATAGAGATAAATTTATGACCACACATATAGTTTCAGTTAAACCATTGGGGACTAAAAAATTTGCAGACCTTCAGCAGGTCCTCCCATGTCTTGAAGCTCGGGAATTTCTTCGGAGCACGCGTATTTGCAAAAGTGCGAGTATGTCAAAGCCTAAAACATCATGGATTATAACAACAAAAATACCATTAATTTCTAGAAAAGGGCATCCCTTACACTCTGTAATTTTATCAAACACTTGGAATATAATATATAAACTATAAAGATATAGGTAAAAAAACCTCTCTATGCCTCTCAATTTTGAAATTGGGCAAATTGGGCCCTCTCAAAAAAATTAGAACAATTTAATCCCTGTCAATTTCGAAAGTGACCAACTAATGACAGTTAATCATGACGTTAATATTTTCCATCAGTTGCATATAGTTTTGATTGATATAATAACAATTTTAGCTCTCAAAGTTTACATATCCTATCAGTTTGGGCTGAATTTAACAAATTTATCCCACAATATTTGTATAAATGTGTAAATATCGAGGCTGAATTATTTAATTTTTTTAGAACTAAGACCAAAATGACAAAATAAGTAAACATCGAAGACTAAATTTGTTATTATACCAATTAAAATTATGTACAATTGATGGAAGACATTAACATTGTGATTAATTGCCCTCATAGTTGCTCGCTTTCAAAATCGAAAAATTAAATTACATTGAGTTTTTTGAGAGGGATAAATTTACTCAATTTTGAAATTGAGAGGTACTATAAATCATTTTACCGAAGATATATCATATTTGGTACCTCAAAAAGAAGCTTGTTGGCAAGTAGATCAACAGCAAGTTGTTCATCACCAAAGGAATTAACACAAGCAGTACCACCACATGAAGCTGTTCTAACTTTAAAAGCAATTGTTCTTAATGCTTCACCCATACACATCATTAATCTAATCAATGCCTTATCTGTTGTTGCCTTTGTGAGAAACTCTTCCTACAAAAATAACCCCCAAAAATCGAATCTTGTAAACCGATACAGACCGATCGAAGAATTTTTAATATTTGTTTAAACTTACCAAAGACTCTCCAATTTCACATTTTGTCACTAGTGAAGTAGTGTTCTTTGCCTTTGAAACCTTCAATGATGACCTTGGAACAACCCTTAATGATTCTCCAAATAGTGAACTTGTTTTAAGGCTCTGCAATACATGTTATATACCAGTATAGTGAACTAAAACAGACCATACATGTATATGTATGTATGTATGCATGCATGCATGTATGTATGTATGTATGTATGTACCTACCTTAGAGCTGAAGGAAGGAGATATGGATGGAGGGGAGACTAATGCCGAGGAGTGCTTAGAAGAGACACCAGGAAGAACAATCCCACGAGCGTAGCACGTGACACTAGTCTCCATGTTTGGCAAAGTGGGTTTTCTTCTTAGAGCTGTGAAAGAGAAGAAGCTTTTGATATGAATCTTTGAGGGTGTATGAGTAGGATAGAAGATAAGTAGTTAATTGTGTGATGACACGTGGTGGAGAAAAAGGGATGGGTTAGGCTATGGTGAAATTAGAATCTCACATTTATTGTGTGGCTAAGGTTCTTATATTTTTGTAGAGAGATATGCGATAAGAGGAAGGTTGTCTTTGCGTGCTGATAAAATGTGATGTTTGAATAATTAGTTTGTAGTTTAACCAATTTAACTTTTGATCTAACTTTCAAGATATCGGTTGGTTGAAGTTTCAATATTTGAAGAGATATATGATAGAGGAAGACGTGTTGATAAAATATTGCTTAAATAGTGCCACAATCGGATTGAATCAATTGAATCAAAAACCGGTAAGTATATTGATTCGAATAAAGGGATCGAACCGATCTTTGAGCAAATCATTTGGAATCGATAAAAAATCAGCAATTGAATCCATTGAATCGATTTTATAATTTTTAATTAATTAATTAATATTAAATTGATAAACAAATTAATTAAACTAAAAACCGGTGATTTAACTGGTTGAACCATCTATCCGATTTTATAAATTGGTGCTAAGCGGCTAAGGGGCCTTTGCAACTTGGAAAAGGGAAGGCTAATTTTACCGACTGTTTCTGCATATGTAAGGATGCTAGCATCGGGAGGACCACGCTTACATCACCATTTTCTTCATTCATTGTACAATGTGCCTTTTTTTTTTAACTTTTTAAGGGATAAATCAATATTTAGTCCTTGAATTTAGTAATTCTTTTCACCTTGGTCCTTGAATATTTTTTCATGCACATTAATTTTGGAATGTAATATTTTTTTCCAATTTGGTGATAATTTGGCACAATCTTGGAATGCGACATCATCATACTTTGACAAAATTCAAGATTTGGGACCAAATTGGAAAATTTTGTCAAATTTTGAGACAATATGGACCTAAAAAAGTTCAAGACCAGGGTAGAAAAAGTAAGAAGATTTAATTTTTAACTTTTAAAATGTAGTGACTAAATATTAACTGTATTAATGACTGGAGTGTGATTTTTAAATTAAAAAAGTAAGATAATTTAATTTTTAACTTTTAAAATGCAGTGACTAAATCTAAAATTCTATAAAAATACAAGAACTAACAACATAATTTAACCTAACTTTGATCTTATGGTATCAAACTCAATCTTAATTTGTGATGTTCAACTATATATAGACAGTATCACATTAGAGTTCTATTTAATCTTAGTTTCTTTTATTTTTACCAAATTAGTGAAAATTAAGTTGGATTATATATGTAGGTGATATTAAACCTTCACTTAATGGATGATTTGCATTTTAGTTTTAGGTTAAAATATGAAATAGGTCCTTATACTCTTCACAAATTTAAAATTTAGTCCATGTACTTTTATTTTCAGAATTTACTCTCTACTTTTTAGATTTTAAAATTCAGTTCAATTTTTTTGTTAAATTTATTAGCGTGACATTCTTAAACTAAAAATACTCACTTTTTAGTAATGTAAATAAAAAAAATTGTAATGGACTTGGATTCAACAAAATAATGTTAATAGTTAAACTTAAATTTTATAATTTAAAAATAGAATAACTAAATTTTAAAAATAAAAATTTAATGACTAAATTTTAAATTTATAAAAGAAATACAAAACTTATAATATATTTTAAGTTCGGGTTTTTTTTTTTAAGTTTTTGGAAGTCACTAAAATTTGGGCGTTTATATTATTTAGGCTTCAATCATAAATTTGAGCCAAAATAGTACCCAATTTGATTGGGTTTTGGGATCAGGGTTTACCTAAGAAATACCAAGAAAAGATGCTCTATTCCACGTCCTCGACCTCTTGTTCAAAATAGATTTATCCACTCCATCAAATTAATTTGAATCTAAACTCGATTTAATTTTGATTTACTGAAAAAAATTAATAACTTCAACCCATTCAACCTGAATTAAAAATTATTTAAATTATAAAAACCCAAATCTATAATAATAAATGTTCGAGATAAATTGAATCTAAAATGACTTTAAATCTAAAATAACATAAACTAAAAATGATCTGAGGAATAGGGTTCGAGCTTTGAAAATAATAATATTAAGAGAGACAACCATAAACCCAGAACATTAATCGTAAAATGATTAAATCAGATAATAACACTTTTAATCCCTTACATTTATTCATTATTTAATCTAAGTTTTTTTTAAGTAAAATTTTCAGTTTCCCAAAAATTTATAATTTTATTTTCACATTTCAATACTAAAATTCATGGCTTCACCTCGGGGGATGGGTGGTCATCAAAGACTACAGAAATGATTTTATTGAAGGTTTGGAAATTACTCAAACAACCCATCTTTTCGAAATTAAATATTAATTTATTTATTTTGAACTAGATTCGAAAAAATAAATTTATACCTGATCTACTTGATATATTACAATTTTAATTTTTTAAAATTTTATTGAAATAGAATAATATTTTTAATTCTTTATTACTTTTTACCGACACCATAATAATTTTCTAGGTATAATTATGCTATAGCAAATATTAATATAATTTTATTATCATCATATACTTTAAACTAATATTATAAATAAAAAATGGTATTTTGATAATTATCTCGGGACAATACAGGTTTTTCTTAAACCCAATCCGACTAATTGAACAATTAAATCCGTCCAGCCTCCCATCGGAACTCGAGATGATATCATCAGAAAAATCCTTTATACAAACAAGTTTCGGGTAAAATTCAAAAATTTCAATTATTTTAGTAATTATCATAAAGCAATAGGGGAGAGTAATTTTCGGTTAAAACTGAGAAACCTAACTCAAGCGGCTTAGTCGCTTTAGTTTGGGCGGTTTGTGTGATTTTTTCAGTTATGGATTCAGTTTGGGTGATTATTTTAGTCAATTATCGGTTTTTAAATTTTCAAATCGATCCGATCAAAAAATTTACTTAATTTTAATATATTTTAATTATTTATAATATATTAAAGATATAAAATAAATATATATTATTTAAGCTCAATAATTAAAGTCAGTTAAATCAGATCAGTTATATTGATTTTGGAGCTTTGATTTGGTTAAGTACATTTTTAAGATTATAATCCGTAAATTAATAAAAAAAAATCAAATCAATCCAAAAAGTCGAATATTTTCGTCACGAAATCTGAAAGGGTATGATTAAAAAAATCATTTTATATACACAAATTATTAGATAAAATTCAAAATTTTCATTTATATTCGCTGTTATATCTTAAAGGATATAAATGCTGAATCTTTCCAACTAGATTGAGAATCAATTTGACTACCAAACAAATATCACCAATATGGCTTCTTTCCAACATTATTGGTGGGTTCTCTGCAATGCATGATTAAGATGGTGGGCCCCATAAATGATATTTTTGCATCAAATAATAATAACATTTAGTCCCTGAATTTAGTAACTTTTCACAATTTGATCCTTGAACATTTATATATATTAGTCTTTGAACTTGCACTCCATCCAGCAATTTAGTTCTTTTATGAAGGGATAATATAATTTTTTTTTGACCCTGAACTTAAAAACTATGTCAATTTTGGTACATGAATTTTGATTCCATCAAGATTTGATATTATGATCGATGTTCTTGGAACATAACTGGATTGGTAGGTCACTCCGAATGGACCAAGAACCAACCAAAATATTGACTCAAATAAGGGATTGAACTGATTGATTCGAAAACAAGTTGAATCAATTTAATAAATTTTAAAAAAAATTTATAAATTTTTAATTACTTAGTTAATTATTGTTGATTTAGCAATTGAAGATAAAACTAATTGAATCGGGAACTAGTGGTATAATCGGTTCAGTTATTAAAATATTGTATGTGAGACTTTAAAATTGTCAATTTTTTTATTTTCAAGTGATTATATGAAATAATTTCAGAGTATCACATCATCAAATTTTTTTATTTTTTCTAAATTTAGGGACCAAAATGAATTTAATTGTCAATTTCAAGTACTAAAATTGATAAAAATATATATATATAAATACTGATCTAAAATATATCTGGACAAAATAACGTCTAAACTCATTTGAATTTAATCATTTTTGCAAAAATGGCCATTGGCTATCATCATTTACGAGGTGCCAAAAAAAAAAAAAGGGAAGTTTCTCCACGAGAAAGAAAGTTTTTCATTTACTTTGTTTAATTTTTTGGTCTTTTAGTTCAGTTCTGAACTTTTAATGTTTGATTTTCTTACAACTATAACCCCAACTTCTTCAGATGCCTCTCTTTCACCTTCTGTATCTCTCTGGGTTTTGCCTTCCTTTAAGGTTAGTTTCAGATATAGTTTTTTTCTCCTTTGTTTTATGGTTACTGGTGCTTATTTATGGTTTTTTTTTGTTTTGTTTTTTTTTTCCATGTCTTAAAAGATTAAAAGATGAATTGGGTTTATCGATTTAGTTTCGGATAGAATCAATTTGAATTATAAAAATTTCCGAGTAATTTCAATTTCGGATCATTTTCGATTTGAGTTATATCTGGATAGGTTTCTTTTTCTGTCAATATTACTTGTCTGAATTATAACATTTGAAACATGATGAGAATGAACTCAGATTTCAGGATTTGAGTGTTAGTTTCAGACATAGATATGTTAACATTTTCTCGATATTTCCACGTTATTCGAGGGTGAAGATTGTATTTTTACCTACATTTAAATTACATAGTATTAGGCACGAAAAATCGCCTTAATTAATTGTTTTTCTTTTAGGTAAAAGCATGACGAAGATTATTATATTAAAAGTTAAATTGTATTTTACTCCCTTTGCTCTTTGATTAAAGGGAGAAAAATGCAATCTAAATAATATTACATGTGCCTCCATGACAAATTTTTACTTTCTTTTCATGTGCCTATAAATGTAACAATGAAGCTAAGAACATTTGTTGTAGCAGGTGACCCTTCTATGATTTGGAAGGAATCTGAACCAAGAAATATTCGCAGTGCCGCCGTGTTATCGAGCTAAATAGAACCACTATGTCGGCTTACGGCCATCAAATGGAACGCGAATTCTCCGCTCAGAGTCTTTTAAGCAGGGGAAACACCGGTAATATGTCGCTACTTGAATTCTTATACCTGAATACCGATGCTTTTAAGTATATCTTGCTTGTAATTGTTTAACCAGGAACCGAGATGGGAAGCCGTTACGTCTCCGAGTCGGGATTCTACATGACATCTTTCGCCGCAACGATCTTCATCGCCAGTTTAGTAACCATCGGTGTCCTGTTAGTAACTTCAGTAGTTTCATTAGCGGTAATGTTGCAATCATGCGAGAATAAAAGCAAAGGAGTCGTGGCGACGATAGATAAAGCCAACGATAATCACCATTACTGCGAGATTCTCGCCCTCCACGGTGAGCTCAACGGCCTTAAACCCGACAACGTCCCTCCGCTCTGTAGGAACCTCGCCGTTCAATACATCGAAACAGGAGGATACAGAAGTGACTTGGATTTCGTAATGCGTATGATCGAAAACTTTTTCGATACTGTTTCACCGTCGAAAAATCAAACGGATGCAGTCTTAATAGACATCGACAACATCCTTGTGTCGGATCCGAGCGTCCAACGGATACTCGAATCGTACACGAAACTTCATTCTAAAGGATGGTTATTGATTCTCTTATCAAGAAAACATGAGAAACAACGACATGTTACCATTAAACACCTTAATTCTATAGGATTTAATGGTTGGTCTTCATTGATTATGAGGTAAAAAAAAACTAAAAACAATTCTTATTATCTCTGCATTGTATTTTTTTTTTTGTGGGAATCATCCATGCATTGAATTTCCGGGAAAATTTTGTTTTCAGGTCGGATTTAGAAATGGAAATGGAAACAAGGGAGTATTTTTGTAGACGAAGAACTGAAATGAAGGAACAAGGTAATGAAATAATGAGTGTGATTAGCAGTCAAATGGATGCTTTAATGGGGTTGTCA
Source organism: Gossypium arboreum (assembly GCF_025698485.1). Classification (NCBI taxonomy): domain Eukaryota; kingdom Viridiplantae; phylum Streptophyta; class Magnoliopsida; order Malvales; family Malvaceae; genus Gossypium; species Gossypium arboreum. Next base: position 129,439,569 of record NC_069079.1, on the reverse strand, counting down.
TTGGGAATTCGGCTTTTTAAGCTTCCAAATCCTCTGTATTATAATTTTGAAAATAACTATGAAAGCAGGATCCATGGGCTTGTACAAAGCGAAAATTAGATTCTAAGTGAAAAATTAAACCATTTAATTTTGGATCGGGCTTAGGTTTTGAAATTCAAGGTCGGAAACTAGTTCAATTCGTTTTCAATTTTATGATATGTTAATTTATTTTATATAATGTCTATTTTTACTCATAATTAGATTTGTTTATAGGTCGAGTTATTCACCTAAACTTGAATGCTCATATAAAATTTTAGAAGGTTTGGACAAAAATATTGAGCAAAAAAAAGATAGGTTCATTTAAAATATGGGTTGGGCTCGAGTTAGGATGACTATATATAAAATTTGGATAAATTAAAAAACATATAAATTATTTTTAAATTTGATTTAAAAATTAATATGGACAAGCCTAAAATGAACTTAGGTTAGTCATTTACAAATATGAGTTAGATTAGGTAAAATTTTAAACTCATATTTTGAGTCAAGTTGATATTGAGTAACCATAAAATATGTTAATATCATATTTAGACTCGGCTTGAACTTGGCCCAACCCAACCTATGAACACATCTATCGATAACTCCTCCTCATGCCTTAAAACTAACCTCGATTCTAACCCAAAATTTGACCCATCAACTTCATCTATGCTATTGTTCATTAATTTGTATTTTTAAATGGAATAATATTTGGTAAATTATCAGTAGAATTTTTAGACTCCATAAGTAAAATTAAAGATTGACGAGTGTCCTATAGGGTATAATAATATTTAAAAAACAAACATTTGAAAAAATAAAGACACATGATAATTTTTAAGATTACTTATGAAATAAAAAATACACTACCAAAGGACTAAATATTAATCTTTTTCAATTAAACTTTCAATTAACCATATAAACAAATAGTTTAATTATAATTTTAGTCCCTTTGAAATTTAAAATTTAATCTTTTTACTTTAATTACCATAACAATCATCTAATTCAATTTAACATGATTTAATCTTTTAATTTTATGGTATTAATTGTAGGTCCAAATCAAGAGCAAAGTTAAATTGATAAAAGAACTTTGAACTATTGACAATTTTAATGATCAAAATTGATATTATTTCATTTAATTAAGGAATTTCAAATTGATAAATTTTGACGCGAACCTACGTCCTCTTATATTGATAAAAATAGCGATGCCAATCGAACTAAAACCCAATCAACAGAATTAAATTGTATTAGATTAAAGTAAAAAGATCTATATGAAAATCATATATCTTCAAAGACTAAATCTAGAATTAAATCTAAATCAACATACATAATGAGTCAAAATCACATACCTAGTGGCCTAAAAAGAGCTAAACAAAACCTCATCCACCATTAGCTAGAATGAAAATCATCATGGCAAAAGCTAGAATGACACACAAGAAAAGACCCAAAGTTCAAAATTAAACAAGGAATAGTAATATGAAGAACAAAACTAGAGTCTCATTCACATTCAAGCACATCATCATAAGATGATAAAGTCATGCAGAAATGTACATAAAAAAACCCCATAGAAAAAGATGAAAACAATCTAAGGCAGAGCATAGAAAATAGCAATCAAAAACAAGAAAATCCCCATTAACCCATAGTTTTTAACCCCACTAGAAATCTCTACATTGAATTTCCTAGTCATATTCTCTGTTAAAATCCCCCATTTCCTCCCTTTTACTTTGTTATTATCATTATTACCTCCTTCATGATCCATCAATTCATAAACATATACCTCTGCTACCCCATCTTTCTTCAATGGTGTCCCGACCCCTGATTTCAAATGCCTTACCAATCCTTTCAAATACATCTCGGCGTACGCTTCATTCGCTTCGACTTCCCCGGCTTCACCTCCACCGCTCGGCCAACCGGTTTCAGCTACGATTACCGGAACACTTTCGTACCCCATTACCGCCATTGCTGTTAAAACGGAATCCGCCATCATGTCGAATAGGTTGAAGTATCGGACTCCGGTGACTAAATCGTCTCGGAAATTGAAAGGGTAGTCTTGAAACAAGGCGAATCCGACTGGGATTTCGCTGTTGAGACGGTAAAGATTGTAAGGGTAGAGATTGATCAAGAAAGATGAGTTGGTTTCTTCCAAGAATTGGAGTAAGGGTTTTATGATAAGGTCGCCGGCTGGTTGTTGGAATTCGGCGGAGGAAGGTGGGAAAGCGGTGGTAATGGTGGAAAAAAAGGAGAATGTGGTGGAGACGGGGATTTTTTTGATACCTAATTCATGGAGAGCTAAATGGAGGTTCCTCATTGCCGGGAGCAAATAAGGGGTGAAATCTTGTTCCGCGACGGAATCAAGGACGGCGTTTCCGACGGAAATGAGGGTGATTTTGGATCGAGGGTAAAAAGGGAGGATGTGACGGTAAAGCCAACGGAGAGCAAGGGAACGGTTAGCGGCGACGGCGGGGAGAAGAGGGTTTGGGATTGAGAGGAAAAGGGAAGTGTTGGTGAATGCAAAGGCTTTGATTAGAGAAGGGTCAGCGTCTGGGAGACGGACGTTAGGGATCTTGAGGGTGGAGATGGTAGCAGAGATCTTATCCGGCGGTGGTGATGCGGTGGTAGTGGTGGTGGAGTAAGTGACTCCGATTGAAGGAAGTGAAAAACTGAAGTGGATGAAGGAAAGTAGGAGGGAAATGAAGAGAAAAGAAGGCATTGTTTTGAGAGCTTCTTTTCTTTTCTCTGTTTGTTTGGGAGGAAAGAAAATAGAAAATGGAAGTGAAAGACTTTTTAAGTGAAAGGGAAAGCGAGAGTTAGTTAAGCACTGACAGTTAAAGGTGTTCGTTACTTTAGGCGGGAAAGTTTAGTTATGTTTAGGTGATGATTGAGTGCGGAAAGCTGTATTTTAATTTTTAATCTGAACCGTTGCATATACATCCTTTTATTGATGTATTTGGGTTCGGATCCCATACTATTAGGTTTAGCCTGTGTGAGTTTGGATCTTATGAAAATTATGGATCTGTTTATGGGCTAGCATTGGTTGATTTGGGCCAAGATATGGGCTCTCTTTTTTATCAATTTTATTTTTTAGTTAAATTTAACAATTAAATTTTTAAAAATAGTTAAATCGTTTTTAACTGAAATACTAACTAAAGTATCCAATTTTTATCAATATAGGCGTGAAAATTCACGTGTACTTTATGTTGACACAGCACTATTTATATCATATGTTATGTCAAAAATAACTTATAAATTATAAAAATGTTTAAAAATAAAAGTTCATAAAAATTCAAATAAATTAGCACGAAATATATGTGGATTGTTACATAAGCTACCATATTTAAAAATTTAATGTTTTAGTCAATATCATTAAAAAAAAAAGTAATTTGACTTTCTTTTTTAAATAGTTAATGGTTAAATTCGACTCTTTTTAAAAGTTTAGAGGCCAGATTGAAATTTGATGTAAAAATTAAATGTTAAATTTTACATCAAGCCTTTTTTTTTAAATATAGATAGTAAAATTTTTTAACTCCAGAAACCGGGATAAGATAAATGTCTAATGTGTTTAATTGATATTTAAAAAATAAATAAATTAGACATGACATTTTTTTTAACTACTACTCAAAGTCACATTCCTCATACCAGCTACCCGGAATGAACAAGCGAAAGGCAACTACTCAAGGAAGTTAACTATCCACTCCTCTAGACACTCGATCTTCTATTAAAGCTCACGTGAGATCAATTGCTTCTACTCTAGAGTATAAAATGAATCACATATATTTTCATCTCATCAAAAGACATCTATCCCATACATTCTATAATGAAGAACTGATTGTGGATTCACTAAGTTAACACCATTTGTATAGTACTTTATCTATAAATAACCCCCAAGACAATGAAGAGGAGATACACTCTCGAGCATACAAACCTACACTCAGACAACATGCCTGCAGCATCTTATCATCACATTCTTTTAACCTACAATTCTTATATAATCTCCAATTCTCCACCTCCACTAGCCCACCATAATTTGTCTAGAGCTTCTTTTTTGGTGCTTACAAATAGCATGCCTTAATTAGTCATGTATATTTGCTTTTTAAATTTTAAATTAGTAGAATTTTCCAAATATTTATTAAAGAAAAAAATATCTAGAAAAAAATCCTGACAGAACATAATTCAGTTAAAATTAACATGAATCCAAAGGTATAGAAATCGACATGACACCAACGTTGTCAAATAATCAAAGCCACCATAGTTGAGTTTGGTTGAAAACAATGACTTGTTCAATCCATCAAACCATATAATATAATATTTCTTATATATTATATATATATATTATTCTCTTGTTTCTTTGAGTTATTTCCCAATAATTTCTCATTATCTATTTCTTCTCTAATTCCTTAGAACACCCTTTTGACTCTTTTACAGCTTTTGAACTTTCTCTTTAATTTGATTTCATTTTTTTGTTCATCTTATTTCATAGATCCAATACTTCCTTCTTTCAAAGGTACATTTTTCTTTTTAATCCCTTTATTTTTTAAAGTTTCAATCTTTGACTCAGTTTTTGTTTACTATTGGGTTTAAGCTCTCAAATTAGATAATCTAACTGGGTTTTGCATAAGAATTTTGTTTTCATTTATGATTCCTTTTGAAAATCCCAGATTTTAAGGATTAGAGTTCATGTTTTTGTTTATGGCTCCAATAAAGTTCTAAGCTTGATAGCTTAATTTGTTGGATTTTTTCACAATCTGATTCTGAAATTGTGTGTGTGTGTTTTTTTTTTTTAGTATTAAACAACAAAATATTGAATTGAAGCTCTAGATCTAAAGCATATATTGGAGCCATGTCTTTTATTGGTACCCAACAAAAATGCAAGGCTTGCGAAAAGACTGTTTACCCAGTGGAACTTGTATCAGTTGATGGGGTTCCTTTCCATAAATCTTGCTTCAAATGCAGCCATTGCAAAGGGACATTAAAGGTAGCTTTTTTTAAATTGCTTTTCCTATGATTTTGCAGGTCATCTGTTTGATTAAATGTCAATGTTAGCTGAATATGCTTGTCTTTAGTACATTTGATTAGCTTTGAAGACAATGGTATATGAAACTATGAAGTATCTATTGCCTTTTGTCCGATTTTCAGCTCACCGGTAACTCGAACACGATGAGTTGTTCATGTGGTAGATTTAGTTAATAGTTTTCGGGTTAGTTCATTAGCTCTTGGTTAGACTCTGTAATCAAATGTTTCTCAAAGCAGTAACTCAAACACGATCATTCTAGGTTCTTCGAACGTGACTTGTTTACGTAATATATTCAATTAATGAACTTCGTTTGGTGTATGTAATGAAGTTTCCGGGTTAGCTCAGTAGCTCTTGGTTAGACTGTAAAATCAAATGTTGCTTTAACTCGAACACAATTGTTCTAGGCTGTATGAAAAAGAGTTGTTTGCGTGATACATCCAGTTGATGAACTTTGTTTGGTGTATGTAATGAAGTTTTCGGGTTAGTTAAGTAGCTTTTGGTTAGACTGTGTAATCAAATGTTTCTTTAACTCAAACATGGTCATTCTAGGTTCTTTGAACAAGAGTTGTTCGCGTGATAGATTTGGTTATGAACTCTGTTTGGTTTATGTAATGAAGTTTTTGGGTTAGTTCAATAGCTCTTAGACTGTGTAATCAAATGTTGCTTTAACCCAAACACGATTGTTCTAGGCTCTGTGAACACGAGTTTTTCACATGATAGATTTGGTTGATGAACTTTTTCTTGTATGTAATGAAGTTTTTCGGGTTCTAATGTAACCACTTGGATCTTATATCTATCTGCAGTGGGGTAATTACTCATCAATGGAAGGTGTTCTTTATTGCAAGCCTCATTTCGAGCAGCTATTCAAGGAGGCGGGTAACTACAACAAGAATTTTCAGTCACGTAAGTCTTTTTTCATTTTCTCTTGCTGGGTGGAAGTCATCAACATTATTTTACCGGTTTGATTTGACGTTAATTTTATTGTCTGCAGCTGCCAAGTCAGCCGAGAAGTTAACTCAACTGGTAAATCTACCCTGCAACATTGTTTATGTTTGATTTGAGTAGAAAGTTGCATTATAGGAGATTGCTTGCTGATTCCCAATAGCTTGTGTCGGTTTCAGACAAGATCGCCTAGCAAAGCGGCTGGCATGTTTTCCGGGACACAAGACAAATGTGCTACCTGTGGGAAAACTGCTTATCCACTCGAGAAGGTAAAATTTGAAGATCTCATTAAGTCATTGTGTTGAAAATGCATCTTTTTTTAAGCGATTGTAAGGTGGCCATAGGGAAGGGCAGAAATGATCATAGGTATTAATCGCAGCATGGGGGGAACACGCAGGATGACCAATGATCAACCTCCTTAAGTTTATACTAGTCATCATCGATTTTTAACTTTATGAGGTTTATCCCAATGAAATATACTTTGTTTCCCTCTTGCATAAGTTAGGTGATCTCAGGGTGTCCTTGTTTCGTTAGCCAAGTTCTCGAACTAATCAAATCCAGAAAGCATAAAGCCTGTAGTAGTTTCTTTAGACATGCAGGGTTAGTGCAGCTTGGTTTGCCTTCTACATTATGCTTTATTTCATGCTAAAAAGGGGGCACCTCTCGGAAACGAGAGGTATGAATCGGTTTAGAATCATGCACATTCCATTCAGAATAACCAATTGCTCCCGTAAGGATCATGAAATGTGGCTTCTTTGTGCTTAATTTTGATAGGTAACAGTGGAAGGTCAATCTTACCACAAATCATGTTTCAAGTGCTCTCATGGTGGTTGCCCTATAAGCCCTTCAAATTATGCAGCACTTGAGGGCATTTTGTATTGTAAGCATCACTTTTCCCAGCTTTTCAAAGAGAAAGGAAGCTACAATCATTTGATCAAGTCCGCATCGATTAAGCGCACAGCCACCTCTGTTCCAGAAGCTTCATAGAAATCCCTTTTTTTCATGTTTTTCTTTCTGTTCTTGTGTTTGCTGGATTTTTTTCCTTATGAATCCTTTGATTTATGTTTATGAACAAAAAAGGGGAAGAAAAAACTTGAATTTCCTCTATGGCTTATTCACCTGCAGATATGTAATGGCATTTTATTGATGGATGGATATGCAATCTCCAAATTAGAATTTGTAAAAAAAACCCTTGCTTTGTTTGCATGATACTACATGTTGATGTACTTTTGATGTTTGCCTTGCTTTAAAGTTCCTCTCATCTTCATTTTCATGTACATGAATGTATATATGTATGCATGTATGCATGCATTCTCCAAATTAGAATTTGTAAAACATCCCTTGCTTGCTTGCATGATACATCGTGTTGATGTACTTCAGATGTTTGCCTTGCTTTAAAGTTCCTCTAATCTTCATTTTCATGTATATGTATGGATCTATGTATGTATGCATGTGCATGTATGTATCATGCATGCATAGATGGATGAGGATATGCATTCTCCAAATTAGAGTTTGTAAAACAACCCTTGCTTTGCTTGCGTGATACAACATGTTGATGTACTTTTGATGTTTGCTTTAAAGTTCCTCTCATCTTGATTTTCATGTACATGTATATGCATGCATGCATTCAACATGTTAGTGTTTTGACTATCAATGATAGCATGTATGGAACCTTTTTTGATAGGCAAATTGCCTGTTATGCATGAATGCACCATATGATAACTTCATGAATGTTTGATGTTCTAAATACATCATCATATACATTCATAATTCCCAGCATATAAAGAAACAAGATATCAACACATTAAACAAGAAAATGGTAAAATTATGATTTTTTTTTCCTTTTTCCATTCATAATCAATATTAGAAATGTTAATAACAGATAACACTATGTAAAGACCAATTCTACAACCTTTTTTTTGTTCTCTTTTCCTGAAAGAATTTAAAAAAAAAAAAACATAAAAATGAAAATCGACCAAATCCGGCGCTTATTCGAGTTTCCTAATGGTTGACTAATCCTGCATAATGTCAACGATAAAAAAATACGAAAAAACCAGTTTCCCAGGCTTTTTAGGGAAAATTTTAAAAGAATCTAAGGTGCAAAATCCATGTCATCATGTTGCTACCACATCATCCTCTCCGAACATTGTCGATGTTCTTTGCAATAAAAGGAAATGAAATATATGACCGGTAACGTACGTACCGTGTTTTCCCAGGATAGTCTCATTTGTTTCGTTTCTTAGCTTCACTGTAGAGTATTACCCCAAAGACTGTGAGTGTATAACCGAGCATTCCAGTGACGGAAACTGGGTTTCTAAAAATTAAAATAGAAACCACCACAGCTACTGCTCCTTTTGCATTTCCTAGAACCTGCAAGAGCAAAACATTTCAGCATCCCAAAAAGCTTAGCTTAACGTTGTTTTGAATATAGGCAATGGTGATGCCAAAACAAAGGAATGCGTATATATGAAACCGACTGACAATAGTTACTTATATGGAGAGTCTATATCGATGTTCGAAGCAGGTAATCCTGGTAAAAGTATCATGGAGGCCTTGCACTAAGAGTCAGTTGCATTTTGTTCTCACTAATAAAAAAGTGAGCAAATTAGTCCCTATACATTAAATAAAAAGCAAATTGGTCCTTTTTGTTAAAAGCTTCGTCTATTTCTACTGTTAAAAACCGGTCGATATACATCGGAATGAGGTACACGTGACACGCCACATTTAACTTTCTGGTTATTTTATCAGCTATGTCAGTTTTTAACAATAGAAATGAATTAAATTTTTAACATAACGAACCAGTTTGCTCTTTGATCTAACATACAATGACTAATTTGCCTATTTTTTGAGTAAAGGGGGCAAAATGCAATTCGACTCCTAATATAAAGGCCTCGATAGTACTTTTACTACCTAAACCTTCATAATCTAGCAAGTCTACTTATGTCAATTTAATTCCATTACACATAAAAGGTACAGAACGAATTTAATGAATTCCTAAAAGCCGAAAATTTTGGGGAAAAGCCAGCCATAAGTAATCACGCATATCATACCTGCAAAGTGAGGGCGCTGGTGTGCTTTGTGACCAAAAAGTTGGTCAAATTCACGAAATAAGCGAGTGCTGAATTGAATATTAGATACCAAACGATCTTCATGTCATCTCTAGCAAGGGCAATGGTTATACCGACCACGTTTTCTTCCATAATGAGCGCTGCCGGAAGTAGAAACACAACAGCTATCGGTGCCATGTAGAGAAGGAGGTTCATGGAATTCAGCTTCTCGCTGAAATAAAATCACAAGAACTTTTCAGTGCTCGTTCTAATCCCTGAACTCAACATAAGAAAAGCTATAAAATCTCCTTACCCTTCGGAAGAAAGTAAAATTCCTTGTAAAACCGACTTGAGAGCTCTTGCAGCGGTAGCTGCAACGCACATGATGAAACCAAATAGATGGAAACTCGGTTCACCCTATGGCCATGGAAGAAGAAAAGCATATTAAATGTGAATAATGCAGAATACGGGGTTTTAATTTATAAAAGGTAAAAGGAGGACATTTGACGGTTTTTTCAATCAAATAGAGCAGAAAAACCCAAGACCAGACACTTCTAAATGCCACAAACGAAACATAGATTATGGTACTAGATACCAACAATTGAATAGAACTTAAAGCAAATGCCACAGATAGTAGTTTTTTTACAGCTTTTACTACTCATAATTGTACCGTTTTTGCCTTGCAACTATTCAATTTACAAAATCCGAGAAAGGTCAGCATATATCACTTTCATTCAAATCATGCCACGTAATCACATTTCTAGAAAAAAAACTGAACTATTTATTAATTCAATCAATCATCAGAATATGATTTATAATAAACACTTGAGCTTTTCTTAAAAAACGAATCCGTGGCATGATTTAAACAAAAGTGACATATGCTAACATGGCATAATTGTTCCGAATTCCAAATGGGATTTAAGAATCTACTTCTTTCCAGCTAAAGAACACTTTTAAAACCGCTTATATCAAATCAAAATAGCAGCTTGAAATCATATATAGCCAACATAGTTCAATTGAAATAAAAGAAATCCTTTAAGCATTCTATTCTTATCCTCCATAAATATGAAGCTAATAATATTCCCATTATCCAATAGAAAATATGAAAGCTTTAACAAAATTTCAACATGCTATTCATCCATGGAAGTACCATGGAAGCTCCTGTACTAAGTGAGATTGCATTGCATTTTGCACCTCTGGCCTCTACTCAAAAAAAGACAAATCAATCCTTGCATTTCATCCATTTTTTAAGTTAAAAACTGACATAAGTGACATGTAGCGTGACATATGTATCTTATGCTAAGGTACAAGGCTAGTTTTTAACAACAGAGATGAATGAAATTTTTACTAGAGGGGCCAGATTTCCTTTGATCTCAAACTCCTAATACAACACCGTTCAAATCCTTAATAAATCCCCTAAAAAGGCTAACATTTCCATTAACCATAAAAAAGTTATAAAAGTGACAAATTTAGCAGGCAAAACAACACAAATTTCAACAAAATTAACAGTAAAAGCCATTTCTATAATTAAAAGCTACCAATTTCATTACCTAAACTATAAAAATAAAAAATAAAGGCAACCCATTTTCACTACCAAAAGAGTAAAGCTAAACAATTCATTAACCAACAAAGAAAAATTGGACAAATAAATACATACCCCACTGGCAATGATAACACCAGTAACAACAGGCACAAGTGTAAGGTAAGTAAGCCAAGCCTCCCTTTTCAAAGTCATTAAGTAAGCAAAGACCGCGGTGAAAAACGGCGTCGTAGCACCGATAGCCTGGTTGAAACTAACCGGCAAGTACCTCAATGAGATATTCCCAAACACCACCGACACACAAAAGACCAAACTCAAAGCCGAGATCTTCAAGAACTGAACCCTAGATCGAATCGTTTGCATTGGTACCATTTTCATCCATGCAATCGCGATATAGCTTAACAATGAACAAGCTGTCATGTGACACATGGTTAAGAAAATTGGGTATTTGAAGCCATAATTGCTTAGTAAATACTTGTTTAATAACAACACTCCAATATTGGACGAGTACCAGGATGTTACTAGCCCGATCGTGAAGAATCTCGAATTGGTTTTCATGGTTTATTGAATTTTTCTAAATTTTTTGGTGTTTTGAAGATCTGGGTATCTTTATTTTGAGGGAAAAGAAAACTGGGTTTTGAATATTATAAGGAATTGTTTGAAGGTGGATCTGAGTTGAGCCTGGGAAAATTATGGGGGGGGTGGAGGGGGCAATAATTTGATGAAATTTAGGTTATAAGGATCTAATTCCAAGGATTCAAGCTTCTCATTATAAAATCAAGGGACTAGAAATTGAAGAAAAAAATAGAAGATTTTACTAAAAAATCTAAAAAAAATCAAATTTTAAAAGAAGAAGAAGAAGAAAGTGGGTTTCTCTCTCTGCAAATTTCATTTGAAAGAACAATGTGAATATAAATGATAAAAAGGATTTTAAAGAAGAGAAGGTAAACGAGTTTGTATTTAATTTTTATTTGGTTTTGGTTAGAATTTTTCATAAGTACTTATAGTTTTAAAAATTTAAGATTTAGTCCCTATATTTTTGTTTCGAGATTTAGTCCAACATTAACACTGTTAAATTTGTTTGTATGGTATTTTGAAATAATAAAAGTACTATTAATAAAAAGTACTAACTTAATAGTCAGGTAATAAAAATTTGGTGTAATTAACCTAAATTTAAGAAGAAAAATTAAAACGATATCAATTAGACCTAAATTTGAAAGCGAAAAAATAAATGACTAAATTCCTAAATATAAAAATACAATGATTAAATTTTAAATTTTTGAAGGGCATAGGAACTTATGATGCTATTTAACCTTTGGTTTTTTAAAAGGAAGGGTTATTAATAAATTATTTTTATTAATTATTTTCATTTTAATTAGGAAACTATTGTGATTTATACAAGGAATTTTTTTTTTGGGTAATAAATTAGATTTTGTTATTTTTTGTTTAATAAATTAGATTAGAATCAATTCAATATTAAAAACTTCAATATATCTAAACTTAAATTTGTCGACTGAGTTTTAATTCGATTGACATAGGTATTATTGTTAATACAAGAGAACGTTGATTTGAATGCGTTGAAACACATTATCTTCCTATTTATGGGTTGGAAGGGGTTATGGGTAGTTCTAGACATTGTGTCAAAAAGAGTTAATATGATCAAAAACTATAATGAGATTGTTTAGAAAACCTTTAAACTAAGATAAATGATAAAATAATTGCAATTATAGCCCCTCGTAGTGATTAATTAGTTAATTTAAGCCTTTTATAACTTTTGATTAATGAACAAAAAATCATTTTTAGACGCAGAAAAATTATATAATGGCCCTCTCAAAATTTTGAGACTTGAGCCTCGAAGTTTATATTAATTAAATTCTTTGAAATAAAAGTAAAAGGACTAAATTATAAATATATAAAGAATACATAAACTTGAAGTATATTTTAACCAAAATGAAATTCTCTATATTTACATTTATAACAATTTTTTTTCAATAATTTATTAAATAATCTTAAAAGAATGCATTTCAAATACATGCATAGATTCCATTCTTTATTTTGTTGTTTAATTAAGGCAACAATAAAAGGGGAAACAGTTTTTTCAGTCCATTGACCCAAATAAATTTTACGTTATAAAAAAAGTTAATTCCACCATTCATCCATAAACTATATATTCCGTTCTAATTTGATTTTTAAACTTCAAAACATTCCAATTATATCCTAAACTCTCGAAGTTATATCAATAAAGTCATTTCATTACTAAAATTATTAATTGAACGGTAAATAAGATGTTAAATCTTATCTGTCATAGTTTCCCCTTAATGGGTCTACCGTACACGAATTGTTAATCATTAGGCTCGCTTTAGTGGATACCTTAAGAAACAAAAAAAAAATGAAAAACTTAAAGAAATTCAGTTTTTATTTTTAAAAGATAGGCATTAATATTTTATTTTATTTTTTAAAATTTGTCATTTTAAATTATGTCACTTAAAATCGATATATCATTTAATGATTAAATTAATAGTTTTAATAATTGAAGGACGTAATTAATATAACGTCAATAGTTTAAAATGTCCGATACAATCAACTCAAAAGAAAAATCCAATCAATGTTTCCCCTTTTCTACTTTAATACATTTATTATATGGACTTTTCCTTTATTCTTGGATCAATTTTTAAAAAATTTATCCCTTTCATACTCATACATATACAAATTTATTTCATAAGGGAAATTGGTGCACTTTGAGTGTAATTTTTATTCAATTGGGTTTGCCAAGGAATTCTACAAGTCCACATGCATGCATTTACGTAAGATGTAATTTACTTTATTTGCACATTAACATTTATTAGCTAACTAAATTATTGGTTTTTAAATCCGATTAAATCGAATGCCTACCCAATAAATATTTGTTTATTTTTTAATTTTAAAATTCAATAATTTTAAAATTATAAAACATGTCATGATTCATATAAAATATATTTTAAAATTTTAAAATTTATCAAAGAAACTTTAACTCGATTGACATTGTTACCGTGTTAACAAGATATGATTTAAAATACATTTAAATACATATTATCTTCTAATTTATAAGTTTGAGATATTTAAAGATGATAATAAGAATGGTATAGAAATTTTAATAGAATTAATAATTTATGACACGTTTAAACAAATAACACAAGAAAAGTAGACACCACATGTATTATCATAATTTTTTGTCTAATTATGATTTTAGTCCCTCGATTAAACTCAGATTTAAGATTTGATACTATTTGGTATGATCTGATATAATGTTATTGATAAATGCATATTGATAACATGTTGAAGTGGTTAAAAAGATCTTTTTTTTGTTAGTAACTTTCTTACGGTCAAAATAGAATTTTCTTACAGTAAAAATCTATGTCATCACTTTAATGACATTAAAGTGTTCACAGATTTCGACCTACTTAACATTTTAAAAGTAGAGGACCAAAATATACAACTTGAGCAAGGTAGAGGGTCTAAAACCATAATTTAACCGATATATTTTGGATTCAGAATTGCATGTAAATCAAACTACCATGATAGATATGGTGCATCTGACCTGTATGAATATGGGCTTCGAACAAAAGTTCCATGAATTCGGGCTAACCTGACCCGACCCAACACTTCGATAACGATATGCATGGTCCAAGAAGAACAAAGTTGCTATTCAGTTCCATAAATGATTGATTACCCAAAACTTCGAAGTCCATGAACAAACACGCAAAAAATCCGAGATAGAAGAGACATTTTGGACAAAAGCGGAGTTTCTATGGTAGTAAAGAAACAAAATGACTGTTCGAAAACAAAACAATTCAACGAAGTTTGTAAAACCTGGTGGAAAGGCAGAGTCACTTGAGTCATCGATCGAATGCCGTCAGGCGTCTAGACAACTGCATGGAAAGAAGAAGATACAACATTAGGGAGCTTGGACAAAAGGTTTGAATTCTACATGGGAAATGTTCATAATTATACGAGATTCCACATTTAGAACGACAGCTTAATATCGCTATAATAACGAAGATAAAAGATGATGGATTGTTTCAACCGTAGCAACAATCGGGATCACAAGGACGCAGAAACGACAAAAAGCTACAACATAAAAAATCAGTAAAGCTGAATTATGCCATGCGGTGGCTAGAGCTGATACAACTGATATATGAATCATTATCGGTACTATCATTATACATTCATTAAAACGACCCGACAAATCAACTAACAAAGATCATAAACCAGGAAGTCGACATTACCTCAAATGTTGCTGGGGTACATGAAGACTCTGACTCTATCTCCCTACAAAGGAACGAAAACATAAATACATGTAAGACTAAAAGCAGAATGTACATAAACCGATTAAGTAACAACAAATATAACACGCTTACCATAGATTTAGGGGGAAGGTTCGACTTGAACTTAGCACGAACGACACCACTGTTACCATGCGGTCTAGTTACCTTGCCCCAAATGCAGCGATAATGCGAACCATTCTTCTTCACCTTAGCCTTGTAAATATAAGCCATACGCTTGCCGGCATACCAAGCTACTTCCTCTTTGGTGTTAACTCCCTCAATTTGGATTAATGAAGTGTTCGGATACTGGTTTGACTTCGACCTAACACCCATCGGCACCGAACAAATCATAAGCACCAATTTCAAAAACAAGGCAATAAAAGGAGGAAAAAAATTTCAAAGAACAATATATAACCTGATTCATCATTTAGTTAACACAACTAATTACTTTTGGTTAAAGTATCTAGGATGTCCTTGTATTATTGGGACCGGATCAAATTAGTGCCTCTATTATTAAAGGGATCAATTTAGTCCCTATACTATTAAAAAGAATCAAATTAGTCTAGATGGTAAAAAGAGTTAACATTTACCATATAAAAAATGTCTTGAAAGATATTTCTTTCAATTCCAGTTCAATACCAAACAAACTATTTCAATTATAAAATCATAAAACTTTAAAATATTAACTTTGTTAAACAGTAAATGATTTTTTTAACAATAAATGCTAACTCTATTCCAATTCTTTTTAATAGTACAGGGACTAAATTGATCCATTTAATAGTAGAGGGACTAAATTGATGAAGTCCCTATAATAAAGTGACCTCTATTGTACATTGACCAATTACTTCCTGTCCAACAAAGCAAACCCTAGCAATTCAATCACACAATTAACCCTAAACCCTAACACAGTAAACCGGCTAACGTCCCTATAATAAAGTGACCTCTATTGTACGTTGACCAATTACTTCCTGTCCAACAAAGCAAATCCTAGCAATTCAATCACACAATTAACCCTAAACCCTAACACATTAAACCGGCTAATGTTACTCAAACGTTAATTAAGTACTCAATTTCTTTTAAAAAAAAATTCTCTAATTCCTAAAACAAAAGAAAAGCTTAAGATCAATTAAAACTGTTTAGAGTTTTATTACCTCTTGTAACCCAAGATGGTTCCTCTTACATAGAGTCTGCAAATGGGAAACAAATAGAAAACAATTTAAAAAAATAACAAGTTAAAGCTAAAAATTTTAATAACATAAGCTAAAAACGAAAATTAAAAAAATTAGGGTTTTGAAAGAGTAAATGCAAAGATCAAAATGACCTGACTCGCTCCCCTTGGCGTCCCTTCACCATTTTCTTTTTTCCGATTTGGAATCTGAGGTTTACTCCTTTTGATTTCTGATAAAGGTGGCTGCACAGGGTAGAACTAAAAACCCTAATTTGGGGGGAAGTTATATAACGGAGCTGAAATATAAAAGACAGTAAGTCCAACGTATAACCATATATGGATTTGGGCCTTAGTATTGAGTCATTGGACCTTTTGGAAGAGTGATGTTGTCTTTTTTTAACTTTAATATGTTCAGTCAGTTGGTTCGGTTAACTCGATTAGTTTACAATTTTTTATTGTAATTTTTTTTTAACTATATTTTGAATTTGATATAAATTTGATTTGGGTTCATCGGTTGGGTTCGTTTTGTAAATTGGATTAGATTTGATTTAAATTATGTATTATATATTTATTTTACTAAAAATAATATTTATTAAGTCGATTCAATCGAGTGATTCAATTATAAAATTTAATAACCGATAACAGTTAAGCATTTGAACATCTCCTAAATCGGCCGAAGCCGAGCTTAAAAAGTTTTTGAATTAGAAATGACCAAATTCAAAAGGACCAAACTTGATATAACCTGACTTCAAAAAATACTCAAAAACCCAAATGATTCGAAACTTAAAATGCCATAAACCCAAAATACCTCAACTTTTTCATCCCTAATTGATCCAACCCAGATTGAAAGAAGAGGTTTGATATCTTGGGATTACTTGCATCACAAAACTCTTATCTTAAACTCGACTCAACCTAAGCAAAATCTGATGCGTTAAACAAGTAATCCAACTCTTAAACAAATCTTGTTCGTAACGACTACCATATATATATATATATGTATGTATATCTCCATCAATTTGCACATTTGCCTAAAACATATAATGTATACTTCAGCTGAACACAAAAAAATTCAACCTTGTTTTCTTCATAAAGGAAAGGGAACTACAGTAAGAAAAAACTCACACTAGTTTTGCTTTCAAAAATTGTTAGATGCTTTGCCCCATCAAATCTACAAGGAAAAGATTGGGACTTTTTTTTTCTATTCTTTTGGGGAAAGAAAAAAACAGATCAGTGTATTAAAAATTTAAAATGGTAAAAAAAGTACAATTTTGTTTTTAGTTATACCAGTCAAGAAACAAGATTGAAAAGGTAAGAACAAAGAAGAAAAGCACTAGAAAGGTCCGGCTACTGCGGTTCCTTTGGATAGCTTGTGAAAGCTCTTTGTTACCAAGCTCTACGTTTTTTGTTGCTTCAACGGCCTGCAGGAAGACATAAAAATGGTGGTGTCGATTTAAAGGTTGCATAAGAGGAGGAAAAAATTGGAAAGCCGATGCTTAGAGCTGAAAAAAATATGACACTATCTCTGTAAAAGTATTATAGAGGCCCCTGTACTATAGGCAAAATAGTCCCTATATATTAGATAAAAGAGTAAACTAGTTCTTTTTGTTAAAATTTTATTAATTTTTACTGTTAAAAATTGACATGACTGACGAAATAACCAAATAGTTACATGTGGCATGCCACTTGTACCTTATGCTGACATACAAAAACCAATTTTTAACAGTAAAAATGGATAGAATTGTTAACTGACGGATGAATTTGCACTTTGATCTAACGTACAATGACTAATTTACCCATTTTTTAGTAGAGGGGGCAAAATACAATTTGACTCCTAGTACAAGGGCTTCTATGATACTTTTACCCACTGTCTCACGCTGAAATGCCTGATTCAATTACTGTAATGAACTATCTGACCCTAGATGCTTTTCGATAATAAACATTGTAAACTAGAAATATCGTCCCATAAAGTGTATCTACTTCATTCACTTTTCAATAAAAGGACATTGTAAACTAGAATTACCGTCCCATAAAGTAAATCCAGCTAATACAATCGAACTTAATCTAATCAGGTTTCGTAAATGAGATTTTATGATGTTAAGTGAATGAGTAACAATGGATTAATATAGGAAAAGGAAAATACAAGGTTAATATATTGGCAGTGCAAAGAGAAAGTGAATGTGCAGCGGAACGTTTTCACACCTGATCATAAAGATGTTCTATCTGTTGAGCTTGCTGCAGAACATGTGTGGACATGAGATGATTTAGTGCAGACATCTCCACCATTTTAGTTTCGGTGTCCTGAACAGCGTCTAGAAGACTAGTCAACTCGACCTATATAAATAAGCAGAGCAGTTAGTATCTATAGAATGGAAAGTAGTCAAAACTTATTCTATATGAAACCTACAATGGAAAGTATTCTGATTACCTGAAGAGCACGGGTTTCATCGTCCAGTAATTCCTGTTGGACTCTAAGAGGTTCAGGTTGATTCTCATAGGTCTCTCTGTGCTCCAAGTTCAATGGTTTAGAGGTATCTATAGAATTTGAGTCAACAACCTTCTTAAGTTTTCTTCTTGGCATTGCTCTATTGATAGCTTCTTGGAAACGAACAGCTCTCATCTGATCAAACTGTGCCGTGACCGAATGAAGTTTCTCACTCAAAATTAGTACCTGAATATTAAGGAAGAGCACAAATGTTCATTCATCAAGCTAACAATACCACTATCTTTCTTTTTATTAGAGAGATGAAGAAAACAGTACCATGCAAAAATAAAAAGTTATCGAAAGAACAAATGCCGAGGCCATAAAATATTATTACAAGGGAAACTCAAGTTATCGCGTAAAAAGATGAAAAGAAAAAGATAAAGACTCGAATCTTGATAAGATCATTTAGCTCCTATCGGAAAAGAGACAAATTAGAAGGTAAAAGTACTATGAAGGTCCCTGTAGTAGGAATCAATTTGCTTTTTGCCCCCTGTACTCAAAAAATGGGCAAATTAGTCTATGTACATTAAATCAAAGAGCAAATTAATCTTTCTATTAATCTTTCATTCATTTCTACTGTTAAAAACTAGACTTTGTACGTTAGCATGCAGTATACGTGGCATGCTACATGTCACTATATGGTTATCCCGTCAACCACGACAATTTTTAACAATACAAATGGATGAAATTTTTAACAAAAAGCACTAATTTGTCTTTGATCTAACGTATAATGATTAATTTGCCCATTCTTTTGAGTAAGAGAAGGCAAAATGCAATCTTACTCCTAGTACAGGGCCTCCATGATACTTTCACCCTTATAACCAATTCTTTAAATCAATCAACTTAAGGTGGACAGTTTTAGAAAGTAGACAAAGTCCTAGAACCAATTCGCTTCGAAAAACAGTAAGAAGAGTTTAACCTTACCACTCCATGTTTGTGCGCTATCGTATCAGCATTCGAGGAATCCCTAATCCCAAGCCACCCCTTCGAGCTTGCCTCTTCATCATTTATACAATTTTTGAGAACATCAATTTGTTCTTTGCAAGCTTTAACAAAAGCAGTAACCTGCAACCAATTCTGCCTTAGTAACATAGGAAGTAAACAGTCTAATACTCACAATCACGAACTTCAATTAATTCAAAAATAAAAATTTTCCGGTGTATCAAAAGCAACAAAGAACTGAATACAGCCGAACACTTCCTCTCTCCGGAAATAACCGCTATATACACACACCCCCTATCATCAAAATCTACACCTTCCCATTTGGTATGACTCAATAAAGAACACAACACCACCAAAAATCTGAAATCAACTAAAAAATTCTTAATCCTTTAAATGCATAAACAAATTTTACCACATCAAAATGCATTACTACCTTAGAGTTATAGGTGGATTAAAGCAAAATTTCCCAAAAATTTGCTAATCAAACTAAGAACAGTGTAATGTTGGAGCAAAAGCATGTAAACATTACTTCATGTTCAATGCTGTCCCTTTCTTGCTCAGTTGTTCGGTGACGATCCACGTAATCTTTACGGTGCTTTAACAAGAACTGATCCAAAGCTCCGATACTCTCCAACTAATTAAAAAAGCTCAAACATTAAAAAGAATTCCCTCTTACAAAAAAAGAATTTCGAAATTTTTTGCAATTTACCGTTTTGAGTGCAGATTTAAGAAAGGGCGTCCTTTGCCGTGGTTTATGGATTATGAAAGACGCCATAATTGCTGCTAATTTAGACTATCAACAAAAAAAAAAACAGAATCCAACACAATTATTAAAAACTAATGAAAAAATATCAAAGATTTAAATTATTAAAAATTTACAAAACTAAATCAAAATAAAATCGATTACCTCGTTGAAACCTGATGAAATTGCAGATTGCCGTACAGCGTCTTTGAAATCTTCAGTCCGATCTCTGAATCTCGACATATTTTTGTAATTTTCAATTGCTTGCTCTTTTTCAAATTTCGTTGTGAATTTAGGGTTTTTTTATTTGCTCTAAAAAGTAATTAAATACTTTAATTGGATTGAAAATCCAGAACTGAAGAGAAGATTTGAAAGCCTAGGAGAAGAAAACGAAAATCTAGAGAAAAGAGATGGAAAAAGAGATTAATGGTTTAAAATATTATAAAGATGTACATTTTCAATAACTCACCCTCAATTTTAAAATTATGCAAATTAGTCCTTCTAGACAAATTAATAATTTAGAATGGTATTTAACTATTTTAAATATTAAATACTAATTTTGTTAAAATTTAATTTTTTTATTTTTATTAGTATAATGAATAAATTAATAAATTTAATAATAAAATAACTTCTTTTAAAGGAAAAGCATTTTTGTCAAGTGTGTGATTTTTAATTAAAAACATTTTTATTCCTCAAAAATAGATATATTTTTCAATTTTTAAAATGAAATAGAAAAAATTTATCAAAATAGTTGCACTAAAAATTATTTATCGAAATAGAAAGAGTTTTACAATAGAGATAGTGAAATATTTATCTTAAAGTTCACTCATTTTTAATTTAAGAGCAAAATGCCGATACTAATTTGCTCGAAACAAATAAATTTTGTGCCTTATCAATATAAATAAACTAAGCACTCGTTTGAAATAATTTAATATAATCTTTAAATCGGGTCAATATTGTTTCAAATCAAAATTTTATCTTTCGACGAATTCATGTAAAATTTAAATTCTTAAAGTGAATAACTTCAACGAGCTAATATTGTCTTTACATTTTTAAAGCTTATTTTGCCAATAATGTTTCAATCATTAACTTCTACTATTTACAAATTTAAAATTTAACTCATATACTTCTATGTTTAAAAATTTTAATCTCTTTATTTTCAAGATTTTAAAATTCAAACTCAATTGTTAAACCGTAAAATATTTTTAAGATAAACTATCAAAATAATCACTTTTGTTTACCTCAAATTACATTTTAGTCACTTATATTTGAAATATTACGTTTTAACCACTTATGTTAATAGTTATAATATTTTAATCACTAAACCGTTAATTGTTATTAAAAATTTTGTTTAAAATAATCATTTAACGTGTTACGTCAGCTTATCATTACACAATTAGCGACAATTAACGACTCTATGACCAAAATATTACAACACATTAACGTAAATAACTAAAACATAACATTTCGTAAACAAAAAATGATTACTTTGATAATTTCCCCTTATTTTTATTGAAATAAAAATTTCCCATTCATAGCACATTTTCATTAAAACAACACATAGTATTTTTTATTAATATTTCCTTCACAGTACTTTTTAAACACAGTTTTTATATATATACCAAACTATTTTTCTAACAATACTAAACTAGCCCTTATTCAACATCTAGTTGAATCAGAGGTTGCGAATTAAAAAAGAATACACACTCATCGTAACCGAAAAAAAAAAATCACTCGAGCGATGGAATACGTAATAATATTCCATACAAACTCGAGGTTTAACACGGTCAGCGTAACACATGCACATCCCGTAACAACCCCGAGTTCGTAATCTCAATATCTGCAACCCCTTCATCTTCATCAATTCATTAATTTACGAGCATTATCGTCACACGTCGGCGAATATATGATACTCTTTCGAATCCACAATAATAAGTCTTATACCTGCAACTGTGGCTGCAACAGACATGAGTGCAAAGAACCCAACATTTAACCAATGCCATGATTGTTGTAATGAACTCAATTTGTTCTTCTTCGCCATGAGGAACATGTGGTTCGCGAGGATGAATGTTAGAGGGAACGTGCTTAATGCTCCCGTTAGGCTCTCGAAATCTCCAAGGAATGGTAACATGGCTGATACTAGCGTGCTGATTGTAAGGTAGCTGCCTCGAGCTAAGATTCGAAAGGCTATGTTTGTTACTTTCAACGCACTTCCATGGATCCCAAACTTAGTGTCTAAGTACTCGTAAGCTGGACTCGCGAATATCTACAGGAAAAGAAGAGATAGTTAGGATCGGGTTTCTTTTTTGATATTATGAACGGGTATATATATACACTTACGTGTAAAGCGATGACGGATTGTAGGAAAGCGGACATGTTTGCAGATGCCTTGACCCAAAGTGGACCGGTTGCACTGTTAAGTAAATATGTTGGTGTTGAAGATCCGTAAGCCCAGTAGCCGATGAAGGTAACGGCATACATAGGTACAACTCCAACAGAGAACTGAAAGTATAAAGCTTTCAACATGTTCTTCACCGCAGGCTGCCTCACTGTTGCCTGTTAAACAATGACTACAAATTAAACAATAATTTAATTGAATTTTGGGAATTCTCCCGAGCGGGATATAATCTGGCACCTACCTGTATTTCGGGAAGCATTCCGGTGTTGAAAGCAAAAACGAGATTTGCAGATGCCCCGATGGTTGAAAAAATCCGGCTGGTGGTTGATGTCCAATGTATGGTATAATCTCTAGGCGCAGCATTAAGTCCTATAACAGCACAAGATTCGTTATTTCCGTATTAACGCAGCAAAAACCATAAATTTTGACCAACAATATCAGACAAAGTGAAAAACAGAACGAAGGCAGGCAAATATCAAGCCGGTTTCATACATATAATTGCATAGGCATATGAATTCCATGCAAAAAATAAAAACACGAAAAATGTTGGAACTTACCATCCTTAGTTGCCAGCACACACGCCACAATGATATATATCAGGCTGAGAACCGTTGAACATCCTAGCCATATTCTTAGAGACGAGAGATGGGGCGTCGAAATGGCAAACAAAATACACACGACTCCTTCTATGGCAATAAAGTGCGGAAGCTTCAAAGTATGTTCCTCGTTGAAAAGTACATAAAAAGCCTGCATTGCATATCGGTATGTTACCGATTCCCGACAAAACTTTGAGCAATTATAACTAAAATATAACTACAGGGTCTTACCTTTAAAGCAGAACCACCCAAAATGAGATACCCGATATTAATCATGAACAGATTGACGTATTGTAACGCCCACGTAATATAATAAGCTTCCCTACCTATTGAAAACGAGACGATAAGCATACAACGTATAACGACAACATTAATGTTCATTAACATTAATTAAGGCTCATACCATATATTTGTCCTGCGAGATCTCGGTATCTGATATGCCTCTTCCCATCAAATTCATGAAGCTTGGCGACAAGCATGTTTGCGTATAATGATACCGCGGTGGCTAAAAGCAAACCAACTACACCTCCGACCCAACCAAGAGGGACCATGATGGTTCCAGAATATCCCAAGACAAATACACTGTTGATTCCAGTGGTTAAGACAAAACCAGCTTGGAACCATGAATCTGAAAAACTCACCAAAAAAGGTCAATGAGCTCAAATCGTAAATCAAGCTTAATCAGATCAAAACTCACTCGAGAAGACAATCAAGAACTTGATTCCAACAAAGTAGGCATCTTTTAAGGTAAAAAAGTGATGATTTAGTAACATTTTGCAGCAGTAAATACAACACAATAACGGAAAAAACAAATATCAAAGAAAATAAGGGCTCTATACACTGCATTTTGCCCTCTGTACTTAAAAATGGGCAAATTAGTCCCCTTTAGATCAAAGGATAAATTGGTCAAGACCGGTCAAGACCAGTTTGCACTTTGATCTAAGGTATAGGGATTATTTTGCTCAAAAAAAACAAGTGCCTCCATAATACCTTTACCTAGTCAGAACTCAGAAGACCCAAAAATAGTATGAAACAGGAACTAAACAAAGGAAAGATAAAATTTTGCAGTAGCAAACACAACACAATAAGGGAAAGTACAAGAAAAAGTGTAGAAATTCAACAAAACATGCAATAAAAGACCATGGAAAAACAACACAACGAGCTATTTGGACTGTACAAAACCATTACCATAATGAAAAACACCAAGAAGATCAACATTTGCAGCAGCAAACACAGCATAATAAGAGAAAAAATAAATAAATGTGTTGAGATCTAACAAAACATGCAATAAAAAGACCATCAAAATCCCGGAAAGATAGAACTTTTAGGGATCAAAGTATCAAATAAGATAATCAGAAGACCCCCAAAAGTAGTATGAAAAATATAACATTTTGCAGCAGCAAATACAACATAATCAGATGAAGTAAAAGAAAGAAGTCTTGAAATCCAACAAAACATGCAATAAAAGACCATAGAAGGATCATTTAAAAATCCCAGAAAGATGAAACTTTGTGGCATCAAATTATCAAAGAAAATAACAATCAAAATACCCGAAATTATTATGAAAATGCCACAAAAAAGTGGTGAAAATCCAACAGAAACTTGCAATAAGAGACCAAACAACAATCACAATGAAAAATCCCAAAAAGAAAATAAAAATCATAAACCCAAAAATAAACTACTTTTTCACCATGCAAACAATAAGAACATCAAAATCCCAAGATTAAAAAATGAACAATCCAATCAAATTTCAAAAAGGAAAAGAAAAATCCAGAATTAGAAATAGAACAATCTTCAATATGGGACCAAAAAAAAAAGAGAAAAAAAAATATATATATATATACCAGTGCTAATTTGATGGGAAGTTTCAGGGACATGAAGAGTTAACTTATTAATATCATCATCTGGTTCATCACCATTATCAGCTACCATATTTGGCTCACTTTTCCCTTCTTCTTGAAAGAGCCAAACAGTTTCCCCTTGTTGGTCTTCTTCTTGTTTATTTTCTTCAACAAATATATCTATGAACGCCAGGGTTGCTAATTGGGGGAGAAAATCCTTCTACTTTCTTTCTTATTGAATTTCTATGTCAGAGAAAAAAAAAACTTAATTACAGTCAATTAAAGATCCTTTCTTTTCCCAATAACAATAAAATTTTCAATTCTGAAATCTGGGTTTTCTTTTCAAGAATCTAAATGCTCGTTGGTTTGGTAGAAGAAAGTAATGTTTCAGTTAACTTGCCCTTCTGGTTTTTTTCTCTCTTTTGAGCACACATTTCTATATATATATGAACACGAGGATGTGTACAAGATTTTCCGGGAAAATAAAAATCTAAACAAAACGGAAACAAAAATATATCTTTTTACTATTTAATCAATTTCTTCGGATTAAAAATTTAGGGTAAATTGCACCCAAAGTCACTAAATTATTAGTAAGTTTCTGTTTTGGTCACTCAACTTGAAAAAGTTACAAAATGGTCATTGAATTATTCCAAAGTTTTTATTTAAGTCGCCAAAGTGTTAAGTTTTTTTAAAAGTCTGGCTAGTGAACTCTAAGAAATGATTCAATGATCGGTACGATGAATCAATATTCATCGACGAGTAGAATAATATACCTTAGATATAAGGTGATCTGACGGTCAGTGTCAAATATTGGAGAATAAAATTGTTTGAATTTTGATTTGAAGATTCGTAATATTTAAAATTATTTAATATAAAAAACTGAATTGTAAGAAAAAAAGGGAATTAGAGCTTTTAATTAGTATAAGTTGCGTGAATAGAGAATATCATACAACAACAATTTTAAAAGTTCGGTGATTCAAATGAAAACTTTCAAATAGTTCAATAATCATTTTGTAACTCCTTGAAGTTAAATGACCAAAATATAAACTTACTAATAGTTTAGTGGCCTCAGAAAGGATTTACCCTAAATTTTATCTTAAGATCATGAGATATAAGTGATTTTGATCATGTCGATCGGACGGTGGAAAATGGATTGAGGATCTTTGTGTAATCTACAAATAAGTAAGAATGTAATAAATTTTACTGGATTTTAGGAAGCACCCTACAACCACTTCCCACTATATTTGGATTTAATTAAAATTCTATCTGATTTGGATAATTAAAATAATAAAATACTTTTTTCAGATTAATAGAAAAAAATTAAAAGAAAGGAAATAATTTATAAAAAAATAAACGAGAAGAAAAAAAGAAGGTATTTTTCACTTTATTTTTTTTCAATGAAAGAAGCTTCATTATGATTTATAATTAATTATTATGTCTTTAAAATTGAAGACATTAATAAAAAACGTATTTTTACTTTATTTTTTGATTTTTATTTTAAGAAATTGGTTCTTAATTATTAAAAAATATTTATTATATTTATCTACTCCTTTTTAAATAGGAGGATAATACTCTTCAAAGACACTCGAATTCACGTTCTCTTGTATTGGCAATAATACCAATGCCAATAAAATTAAGACTCAATCGATATTTTTTTTAAATTAAATTTAGAGCAAGCTGAGGTGGAATTTTTTTGGACAGTCAGCATTATGAAATTGTCATTTTATTTTGTGCATATATAAATATTATGAGAAAAATTCATATGTTATATGTTTAAATATTTTTAAAATATTTATTTAATTTTAAAATGATTGAAAATATTAAATATAACTATAAAAAAAATTAAATTCAAGTGGAGCGAGATGAGATGGAACAAGGATGAATGACTCTAATATCTATAGACATGGTAAATGATTTTCACGATCATACGTCCATATTGTTAACTATTGATAGATTTGACAATATTCATTTCCTCTCTATTCTATTATTATCTTTACCCATTCTCAAAAATAATCTAAGTCAAAATGAATTGAACTATAAATAATACAAATGACCCAAATAAATAACTTCAACTGCCAACCATCAAAACTCAAAATAATTCAAAATTTTAGAAATTTAAATTAACCCAAATCCTACCAATCACTAGATTTATTTTATTGCAAAACCCCAGGTTAACAGTTTAAAGGTGTCCCTCAGCCATAGGTCCTAAGATATTTTATAAAATTTCATGAGGAACATTTATTACAAGTGAGATTGTGAAAGATTGATTATTTAACTATCATCTTAGGACTTTTTGAAAAATAATTAATCAATTTAATTGACTTTTAAAAGGTAATGCATTAATTAACATTTTCAACTATCAAATAAGTATCCTTTAATTAATTAGAGGTTTCAAGGAAAAAAAAAAAGTAAGAAAGTGATTGAAAATGAAGAGATTATGGGTGAAAGTACAATATAAGTGTCTATATTAAGAGTAAAATTTTATTTTATCCCATTTATTCGAACAAATGAATAAATTAGTCTCTATACATTAGATCATATAACAAATTGGTTTTTTATTAAAATTGTATCCATTTATATTGTTAAAACACATGACGTGCCTCATGCTAAGATATAAGGACCAAATTTTAACAACATAAATAGATGAAAATTTTAACAAAAAAATCAGTTTGCTCTTTAATCTTAGTATAGAGATTAATACATCTATTTTTAAGTAAAGAGGACAAAATGCAATACAACTCTTGCTTTTAGATTCTTCAATAAAAATAACATTTATGCAAATTCACATTATAAGCTAATTTTTTTTATATATTTTATGATTTATGCAATTCATTTTATGGGAAATTAAATCTAAAAGATATTGTCTCACAAAATATCAAAGTGAATGGAGTTTTAATCAATGAGAAAAACAGGTAATCATTTTGGGCATGGAAAATTTTAATCAATGACATCATTTGATATTTACTCCTCCTTCTATGAAATCATATATTATTTACAACAATGCATTAATTATTTTTATTGTACTATTTTTTATATTAATCAATGCCACTCAACATTGGTTAACATTTTCTATAGAACTAATATATACTATAATCAAGGATTCTAAAGGTAAAATGTTGGATGAAATTGTATATTATCTTCAATGGAAATAATTATTTATGCAATTTATTTTATGCGTTGAACCATAAAAATATTAGGTTTTGTCACACTGGAAAAATATATGTAACTAATTTTAAAAAATTTGATATAATAACATAAAGATAGTTTTGGTTGATTCGATGAAGTTAAAATATTAGATACTATAATGTTTTGGGTTTGAATCTCATTATTGTTTATGTAAAAGATAAAATTGCCCTCAAAATTACATCTATTACTTATTAAAATGAAGATATTTGAGTAAATTCATTATTGAGTTGGAGACTCGATTGAGAGTAACACCGACTTGATAAATATGATAATAGACTATAAACTAATTAAATGAAGGTTAAAATATTTCATAAATCTCTATATAATTTATAAATTTAAAATTTAGTCCTTATTCTTTTATGAGGAGAAACAACAAATCATGTGAATTCACTATAAAAGTGAATAAACATCCGTATTCTCCTTTATCCATGTTATTGGTGATATCATAGTCATGTCCCATTAGTAAAAATATAATTAATATGGGTGAAAATATAAAAAAGATATTAAAATATTTTAAATTACTTAAAATTATAAAAAGGGCATGCCCTCCAAAGTAGGTAAGCTATGCTCTTTTTCTTTTTAGTGGCAAGCATTCCAGTTAATTCTAGCTCTTTTGTGTATATTCTGGAAACTTAGAGAGTGAAAATTAAAAATAAATAAAGTGATTTTCTTTTAGAAATAATCTGTGATAAAAGATGCTGTTATCTTATTTTAGGGTTAAATATGATTTTGACCCTTAAACATTACAATTACGTATATTTTGGTATTTGTATTTTTTATCTATTTTATAACTTGAATTTATGTAAAAAAAATAGTGGGTTAATATAATTAAGTCTTTTTAATCTTTAAATTTAAATTTCGTCAAGTTTTAATAGCATGAAACTCTGAGAGTGTCACATCAGGTTTTGGGATCAAATGGAATTAATTATCAAATTGTAAACCAAATAAGATACTAATACAAGTGGACCTAGTTAATAAGTCTAGGGACTAAATATTATGTTAACCCATTACTTTTTACGTAAATTTCTAGGAAGGACGTATATACAGAATTGAAAATCAAATGAATCACGCAACTGAGAGAAAATTACAAAGTGTAAAGTTGGTGAGCAATGCAAATGTTCACGCAATTGAAAATTATATAAATATGTATGGATGTAAATGTGAAGTTTTGAAAAGCAAATGAAATTAGGACAACCGCAGCTATTTCGTTGGTGCACATAATATGGTTAAATTGTCACTATCATTCACGATTAAGGACGGTTGGCTCAAAGTTGCTTTGGTGTCTTAAAGTAACTTTTATAAATAGATAGTTCTGTTAAAATTTTTATTTATTTTTATTATTAAAAAATAATTTTTATACGTCAATAT
Organism: Gossypium arboreum; assembly: GCF_025698485.1. Classification (NCBI taxonomy): domain Eukaryota; kingdom Viridiplantae; phylum Streptophyta; class Magnoliopsida; order Malvales; family Malvaceae; genus Gossypium; species Gossypium arboreum. The sequence goes on along the minus strand of NC_069079.1, from coordinate 129,409,993 downwards.
AAAGTATACGTGTAATTATCTGGTTAGTTCATCAGTTATGTTAATTTTTAACAGTAAAAATGAATGGAAATTTTAATCGAACGATAAGTTTTCTCTTTAATTTAACGTACAATGACTAATTTGTTTATTTTTTCAAATAGAAGGGTAAAATACAATCTTAACTCTTAGTACAAGAGCCTCCATGGTACGGTTGAAGATAATGGTAAAGTTTTAAAATTTTTTGAGGAAGGGTCAAAATTAAATTATAAATTCTTTTGAGAGTCAAAATGCAATTCCATCATCTTATTAGCTTATAATTTTAAATTGTTTAGGACTAAATCATAATTTTATCATGTGTTAACTTACAATTTTTTTTATTTTAGAGGGGCTAAATTACAATTTTTCATTGAAGGGGATGTTAATGATAAAACTATAATTAAGTCCCTTTACAAATTGTGAAATTATAATGTAATATAGTGATAAATTTGCATATAACCACTCAAAAAAAATTAATGGTCGAGTAATTTTTGATTTTGTCACTTCAGTTGAAAGAAATAAAGTGAAATGAGGAATGCTGTGGGGACCTTGATGAGATTTGTCCCACCGTATCAGGTGATTCAGCAGTTCTATGGATTGGATTCAAGCAAGAGATCTCGCATGTTCTGGAAATTTCATAGATTTTTATTTATTTACTTTGGAAATATATAAATTAAACAAACTCGATTTTTGGTGACGTAACATCAATAGCATCATCACCAAGTTGGAAGCGCTACTGGAGGAGAATAATAGAAAACACTTTGTAATGTTTATTCTAAGCCATCAATTTAGGCCATCATCAAGTTTATTACCTTCCTTATAAACATGTTAAGTAACTATCTCCCACTCTTCCTTCAAATAGTCTCAAACTTTCCGAATTAAGTTAAACCCTCCATCTTTAGCATCACTTGTCAATATGTTAACAACATCAATATTATCCATTTCGAGAATCAATCGTCTGTCAATTCCTCGAAGCAAGCCTAAGTCCTTCAACCACACCCCACACCTCCGTTTCCCATATTGAACAAGAGCCAAGGAGTCTAAAAAATCCAATAAAATAAAGCATAAACAAATTAAGAAAAAAATGAAAATCTAAACAAATTTTAAAATTATTTAAATACTTGAAAAATTAGAGTTTTTTTATGCACAAATATTTAATAATTTTATAATTTTATTTAATTAATTTATAAAATAATTTTGTTTGTGAATTAAAAAAGGAGGACAAAGTCCTAACAGTAATAAGATTAGTATGATTCGGACTTAGACCACACTTGGTACGGTGAATTGCCGATTTATAATTTTATTTGTGAATTAAAAGAGAAGGACAAAGTCCTAACAGCAATAAGATTAGTATGATTCGGACATAGACCACACTTGGTACGGTGAATTGTCGATTTATAATTTTATTTGTGAATTAAAAGAGGAGGGCAAGGTCCTAATAGTAATAAGATTAGTACGATTTGGACGTAGATCACACTTGATATGGTGAATTACGATTTATAAAAAAATAAATTTTTAGTCCTTTCTTAATTGAATTAATGTAATTTTAATTTTTAACGATAATAAATGTAATTTTCTGAAATTATGAAAAATTAATTATTTAATTTTTAAATGTAGTTGATAAGGATTTGAGTTCCAATTGTATTGATAAAAGAAAATAATGGACGGGGATATTGATTGATTAATTTGAATGTCTGATATCATACCTTGTGTCGTCATCGATAGTTGAGTTAGGCAGTTAGGCAGGTTTAAAGTCAAATTATCACATGCTTGAGGTTTGGTTCATCTAATTTCTTTTATACCAATAGACTCTTTGGTGAAGTTACGACAACAGAAACATAGATGACAGTGAAATTGGTGGTTAAACTGATTAAATTTGTTATTTTTAGTTTTACAGGTTAAATTATGGGTAAATTATATTTAACATTATTAAATTATTAATAAATTTATGTTTTGATCATTTAATTTAAAAATATTATTAAATTAAAAGATTTTGTAACCTTTTTCTTTTAAATTTTTTTCAGTAAAATAATTTTGAATGTAGTGAATTTACTAATTAAAATCCATACACTCTAACAATTATGCTCGTAGGTGTAATTGTATAACATAATTAAAACGAATAAAAAGTTCGAATATGATGGCTTCCTCAAAGTCTCAACCACCCCCATAAAAAGTTTGAATTATGTAACATAATTTTAGTTGGTAAAAATATTACAAAGATATTTGTATTAAGAATTAGATTAAATTATATTTTTATTTAACATATTAATAAATTAATTCTTATATGTTACATTAAAAATTAAATTGATTATTCTTTAATACTTTTTATTTATTTAATATTATTTAAAATCTATCTGAATACATTAAAACATAATACATATGATAAATTTTAATAATATAAATAAATAAAATTTTTAATTAAAAATATTACTTTAGTTGTTCTTACATCCCTACCATTAAGTATATAAAATTTATTAAAAGATAATGTAAAAATATATATATTAATTAAATATTTGTTTTAAAAAATGGAATTTCTACTTAAATCATTTCGGGTTTGGACTTTTGAGGCCAACTGCAGCTATATAAGTGGTTTATAATATATAAACATTTTTTATTCAAATAATATAATATAATATATATACTTTTTTGTGCAAGATTTCAATTAACAGTGTATAAGATATAGTTTTGGATAGACTGGTGTATATTATATGATTTAAGTTGTCACTATCAATTATGGACTGTCTGATCCATTATCTATAGTATATAATTTGAGGAATGTTGCAAGTCCCAATGGGACAATTTGCTTATCTCACTATGTCAGGTGCTTCAGCACAAAACACTTGGCATGATATTGATTGATTATTATCGTGGCTGATTTTGATGATTATTTCTTTTTTTCTGTGGTTGATTTGTACTTTATATTAGCCACATTATGAATAAATAGTAAATTTACGAACTCTTACGTTAATATTAATGGTAACGTTAATCGAATTAAAATTTAATTTATTTATTTATTATATTTAAGAGTAATTCTGTCTTTTATATACATCTGTTATATTTAAGTGTTTTAATTTGTTATTATATTAAATTTTTAATTTGTTACATATATTTTTATCCATATCGTGAGTATAATAAAATTTAGTGGCTTATATTAATATTTTTAAATCAATCAATTAAATTAAAAATTAAGGTAATTTAAAAATTTCAATTCAATTATTTATTTAATCAATTTTTAATCGATTGAGGTTGAACTCTAGATTGATATCTCGGTTGATTCTTGATTTAACCCATACTAGTTTAATAGTTTTTTTTTCCTTTTTTGTCCTGATGTTAATAAATTAGTTGTAGTCGGCAATAATTATTTCTTTGTCTGCTAATGTAATCAAAATACAAAAGAAATCAATGGCACTTTCTCGATATTTGCTTTTGGTCTAAAGAAACTCACTGACTTATACTTTAGACAAGAAATAAAGTGTTTTAATGTCTAGATTTATTGAATGGTTTGACAAGCTTCTAATTCACTGGTGTTTTTAGTATCTTTTTTTGGAAAGATAATAGATTTTGAGACAAAATCGTTAAATTAGTAGGAGACAAAAGGAAATAATTTACGGCTGATAAGATTTCATCTAAACGTTTGATACTTTGAGTTGTACTTATTTTTCACCGCAAAATAATTAGGTTCAATTTTAAAAATAAATAAATATAATAAAATTTTCATCATTTAACATGAGAATTATTTTAATACAAAATATAATTGATTCGTAAAATAAATTTAGATAAAATTCGAACTTAAATCTTGAATAATTTAAAAGAAAATTTATATTTAACATATATATATATAATTTATATTTATATTGAACATTAGCTTAGTCATACAATAATTACCAAGTCGGTTTACATATATATGTACAAGTTCCACACTTATTCACAATCAATGTGGGACTAATCTTTTTCATTTTCCTCAACATAATTTACTAGTAGCTTATTTTGAGTATCAATTTTTCATTCATCACTCAATCATTTTGAGCATATAATATCCCGTTGTAAAGTTCTTATGGGGTAGAATATAAAATCATAATTTTATGATTCAAAACTCCTCATTTATCAATCGAAAATATGCCGATTCCAAAAAAAAAAAATCATATTTTTCCAACATGGTATAATTATGATTATAAAGCCTCTCAAATGTCAATTGTTTAATTTAATCCATTTTAGCTTTTGGAACAATTATAATTTTTACCACTTTCAAATTATTAAAATTTAATTTAAATCGTTTTAATACGAACTTTTTAGCTTCAGTCCCCTGATTTTTTTTTTTTAGCTTTATCTTGATTTTTCACTAATTATTCGAGTAACTGGTTTATATAATATCATATTAGCCACTAAAGGTAATTTTATATTTTATGTACCAAACTTCACCTTAAAAACTATATCACACATAAACAAAAACTTTATCACGCAACTTTATGTAGTATTTATTTTCAATGGCTGCTTTAAAGAAAAGACATGAAGGGAACTTTCTCGATATTTGCTTTGACATAAATAGGGTTACTGTTACAGTTTACACATACTAAAAATGATTTTAATATGTAAATTTAAATGACAGTTGATAAGGATTGACTAAGTTTGTTGGATGGAGAAATTTTGTATTGATAGAATTATAAAATTTTTGAGAATTAGATTGTAATTTTATTAATATTTAAAGTATTGTGATTTGAATTTTAATTTTTAAATAAGGGTGCCTTAAACACGACTCTAAAAAGGTATTGGCGTCGTGATATCAATTATGTTTGGTGAATGTATTTGGTAAGTCTTTTTATAATTATTATAGCTACCAAATCAAATTGAATCGATCGAAAGTACCACTAGCTTTATCTTGATATGGAACTCCTAATGCTTCATTAGGGACGTAATCATAAACTTGTAAGCCTGTCTTCCATCCTAAACTCAACTTAGTCAAACAGTCAGCATCTAGATTGTCTTATCTAGGAACATACCTAATTAACCACTGTTCTTTTATTCTTATAATCCGTTGGACCCTCCTAAACATTGTAATTCTTGAATTCACTAACATGTAGGGCCTAACCACCTCCAAATTATCAGACTAAATCGTAGCTCTCTTAAAACCTTTGCTAAGTAAAATAAAAATACCATCCGAAATACCCCATAATTCAGCCTTAAAGACTGTGCACTTTCTCAGATAATGGCTATGTCGCAAGACCCAATCCCCATTTTGGTCTCACAAGAGAAGCACTTCCAGATTAAATGGATTAATTTAGTCTTTCTATTATTAAAAAAATTAAATAAGGTTAAATTTCAATGAAGTTTATATTTATTGCTTGAAAATATGTCATTTATTGCTTTAACAGAGTTATTATTTTGAAAGTTTTATGTTCTACATATGGAATCTTTTATTTGGAGTTGAACTACAAATGAAAAAAATAATTTCCATGTCATTTTTAAAATAGCAAATGTTAACTCTATTACAATTTAACTTTATTTGTTTTTAATAGTATATGGATTAAATTGATTCATTTAATTATAGATAGACTGATTTGATCTAATCCCTATAATAGAAGGACTTGGCAAGTACTTTTACTAATTATGTTTATTTAAATCGCGTGTCCATTTTATTTCTTATAAAGTTAATTGCACCAATCATCTACAAACTATGAAATTCATTTTAAATTGCTCTTTAAGCTTTAAAATATTTTTAATTATTTCTTTAAATTATTGAGGTTATATCAATTAGGTCCCTCTATTATTAAAATTGTTAAATGACACGTCAATTCTTATATAATATAATTTAAAATGGTTTTGTAATAGCCCGAATTTTAGCGATGTCGGAAATAGTGGTTTGAGACCATCAAACCCAACGAATGAACTCATAGATTATATTATTTAATATTTACGAGCCAAATGTAGTTTTTAAAAGATTTTTGAAATATTAAATTGTGTTTTATAAATATTTATTTGGTCAAGAAATTGAGAAAAAGAGGTATCGAAATCTCGGTGTTATAAACCAAGCCATAAATATTTTTATAAATATTTACGGAGTGTCAATAAGATAGTATTAAAATTTAGTTAGAAAATTTTGACGTTTGAGTGGTTAATTAAATAAAAAGGACTAAATTAGAAAATGTGTAAAAGTTGTTAAAATGATTAAATAGCTCAATTGTCAAATGAAAAAGGACCTTAAGTGAAAATAAGCCCAAAGGAGATATTTTGGGCGACAATAGCTGAGAAAAATCAGGAAATGGGTGAAATAAGGGCAAAATTGGAAAATTGTCAAAATTAACTAAATAAAAAATGGGACTAAATTGGAATATCTAGAATTCTCTTCATATTCATCAGCTCAAAAACAACCATGGAAGAGGGTTTAAGCTGGTTTTCATACTCTAGCTTCATGTAAGTTTAATTCTTGCTTTCTCCTTGAAATTTCTATGTTTTTGGACTTTTACAATTGGGTCCAACTTACTATTTCTTTAGTTTTTTATTCCATGGCTAATTTTTAAAGTTGTTATGGATGAGTGCTGGAAGCATACGATGAATAAACATAGAATTGAAGTTTTAATTTTGATATATGATGATTTTATCAAGTAAAATTGATAGAAATTGATTTTTAGACCTAATTGTGAAAGAGTTTGGAAATAAGGTCTAGTGCTAAAGTTCTAATTTTCAAGGGTTATGAAGTAGTTTAAAATGATATAATAAAGTATCAATTGAGAAAAATTAGCTCAATTGAGGGGTTAATTTAGCAATGACTGAATTGTATGTGTAACACCCCTTACCCGTATTCGTTGCCAGAATAGGGTAGGAGGCATTACCAGAGTTTACCGAATTAATTTTCCATTAATACGAGTTAAATACTATTCATTTACTAAAACATGTCATGGCGTCCTTTAGATGGGCCTCCAAAGCCCAAAACATACTTGGAGACCAAATCAGAATTAAATCGAAACCATAGGGAATTTTTTGCAAAATCCCAAAGTTTTTTTTTTTTTGCTCAATATAACCCCTTTATGAATATCTAACCTTCCCTTCAAATTTTAAAACCGAGACCAATCCAACCAACCAATTCATTTCAATCAATTTGATACCAAATTATACTACGATTATAATTATACTATTTAACATATTCATCATTCTTTACTTTAATGTATATTTCTTAAACAAGTCTTAGTATTTATATAATCATCAAACCTTATACATGCCATATAAATCAAAAAGAAATTTACAAAAGCAACCGGAGATAATCTGGATAGTGTGATCCTCCGTATACTTCCACGTCAATCTACAAGAGACATTGATTATACTCATTTAAGCTTATAGAAACTTAGTAAGTTCATAGGCATAAAACATAAATCTTACCAAATATTTATACACTTATACAATATACAAAATTATTAAGTTCACCTGTCAACCACAGCCATTGGTGAGTTCCCTTGTATAAACATACTATTACTTATCCATTTCATTTAATTCTTTTAGGCCCATTTGTCACATATCATTCTTTAACCAAATTAGGGAATGGTTACGGAAATTTGAGTACTTCACTTTCACTTTGCCATTGTATAACTATGGTCTTGCGTATAATCACTTATCACATTTTGAAGTCATAGTCCTGCCATGGTCTTACACTGATCACATTTATCACTTGTCACTGATCAGATAAGTGTAGCTAAAACTACCACTTATCACTTATCACTTGTCACTGATCAGATAAGTGTAGCTAAAGCTACCACTTATCACTTATTGCTTGTCGCTTGTCACTTATCACTGATCAGATAAGTGTAGCTGAGGCTACCACTTATCACTTGTCACTGATCAGAAGTACTCAAATCTGACATTCCGCTCAATTTAATCATTTATTCGATTTTCGTGTTGTTATTTTATTCTCTATTTATCAATAAATATATTTCATCATACATATTACATTATATAATTCATAAAATTAACATATAATCATTAAACTTCAACCATATGAACTTACCTGGGTCGATTTGCAAAATTTGTGAAAGTTCAGGGACCAATCAGCTACTTTTTCTTTTCCTTGACTTGCTTTGGGTTCTCGATCTATCATTGTAAAATCATTCACTTATCAGTATTGACTTCATCTTCAACCCGCTTATAAGTAATATTATCTATAATTTCATTATTTACTTATGTATATTCCAATGCTGTCCATCAGTGCCATAGTCACTAAATTATTTTTATCTTTAGCTACAGAACTCCAAATTAGGATCCGCTAATTTTTCCTGAAACTAGACTCATATATATTCTTATCATAAAATTTTTATAATTTTTAGTTTAGCCAATAAGTACAGTTTATTCTTTAAATTCACCCCTGTTCTGCTGTCTGACAATTCCGACACTTCTTCAATAAAAATTAATTTTATCTTCGTACAGAATTCGGATGATGTCCATGTTTGTTTCTATTGAAAATAGACTCATTGAGGATTTTAAAAATATAAATTTAAGCCCCTAATTATTTTTCTCCAATTTTTTATGATTTTCCAAAGTCAGAACAGGGGAACCCGAAATCATTCTGACATTGTCTCACAAAATCTATTATATCTCATGATCTACAATTCCGTTGCTTACACCGTTTCTTCTATGAGAAACTAGACTCAATAAGCTTTAATTTCATATTTTTTTCATCTTCTAATTCAATATATAAAATTTATGGTGATTTTTCAAAGTTAGACTACTGCTGCTGTCCAAAACTGTTTTAGTGCAAATGTTGATTTCGATTTTTGCCCCAAATTTCACAGTTCATACAATTCAGTCCTTCCTCAATTAATCCCTCAATGAAGCTAATTTTTACCAATTAATGCTTTACCTATACATTATAAGTTATTTCACAATTATTTAAATTCATAATTTCCACATAAAACCCTAACTTCAAACTCTTTCAACGTTAGGTCCCAAACATTCACTTTCTATTCAATTCTTTCAATAAAATCAGCATATAAACAATTTAAAACTCTAATTCCATGCTAAATCATCATATATTTCCAACACATATTCATAACAACTTCCAATTTCTTTCATAGAATCAAAAACTAATGAATTCAACAAGTGGACCTAGTTGTAAAAGTCATAAAAACACAAAAATTTCAAGAAATAATCAAGAATTGAACTTACTTGCAGTAAAAATATGAAAAACCAGCTTAATAAAACCCTTCTATGGTGTTTTTTCTGATGAGAATGCAGAAAAATAATGAGAATTCTAGATAATTCCACTTTAGTCCTAGTTTATTAAGTAAATTTTGCAATATTCCAATTTTGCCCTTAATTCATCAATTTTCCTGCTGATTTCATGCACCTTGCCGTCCAGCCCAAATAGACCTTCGGTCTATTTCCCTTTTAAACCCTCTTTATTTTAACATTTAAGCTATTTAATTATTTCCCATAATTTTACATTTGTTACAATTTAATCCTTTTATTCAATTAACTATCGAAACTTTAAAATTTCTTAACGAAACTTTAATACTAACTTATTAACACTCCATAAATATTTATAAAAATATTTATGGCTCGTTTTAAATTTTAAACTCTCGATATCTCATTTCGATTCTAATTTTTAAAATTTTTATTTCTAGTACACTATTCGCTATTTCAAAAATTTTCCTAACTTCACACTTAACTTATATTCACTAAATTATTAATATTTTCTACTCATTTGTCGGATTTAGTGATCTCGAATCACTGTTCCGATACCACTGAAAATTTAGGCTATTACAGTATGAACTCTGAAATTTGGGGCAAAATGGAAATCAATATTTTGCACTAAAACTGTTTTGGACAGCAGCAGTAGTCTAAATTTGAAAAATTACCAAAAATTTTAGAAATTGAATTAGAGGATGAATAAAATATGAAATTAAATATTATTGAGTCTAGTTTCTTATAGAAGAAACGATGTAAGCAATGGAATTGTAAATCATGAGATATAATAAATTTTGTGAGACAAGGTCAGAATGATTCCGGTTCCCCTGTTTTGACTTTGAAAAATCATGAAAAATTGGAGAAAAATAATCATGGGCTTAAATTTATATGTTTAGAATCCTGATTGAGCCTATTTTCAAGAGAAATAAACAAGAACATCATTTGAATACTGTACAAGGAGATAATTAATTTTTAGTGAAGAAGGGTTGGAACTATTAGACAGCAGAACATGAGTGACTTTAAAGAATAAACTGTACTTATTGGTTAAACAATAAATTCTAAAAATTTTGTGGTAAGAAGATACGTGAGTCTAGTTTCAGGAAAAATTAGCGGATCTTAATTTGGAGTTTTTTAGTTCGAGATAAAAATAATTTAGTGACTATGACACAGATGGATAGCTTGAATATTCACATAAGTAAATAGTGAAAATTATGGATAATGTTACTTACAAGTGTGTTATTTATACTAAGAATGTGAATGGAGAGGAGGAGGAGGAAAAATATATGAATGACTAGTGTATAAATTGATCACATACTCGATTATAATCGATAAGTGTTGAATTAGAAATGATATAATGTTTTATTTGGAATATTTATTATGAAATTATGATTATCGTTATAATACAAAAATCAAACTTGTGAGTTTATATGGCTAAATTTTAGTGATCATTTGTTAATTTTATGAATTTCATGATTTGTTATTTCATATGTATTGATGATAAAATTGTGAATAATGTAAAAGCATGAAAATTGAATAAATGATCAAATTGAGCACTTCAGTTCAGTGACAAGATGAATTGACGGAAAAGACCATGGTTGGACCATGGCAACAAGTGATAAGTGATAGCTTCGGCTACACTTATCTGATCAAGGATAAGTGAAAGTGATAAGTGATAGCTTCAGCTACCTGATCAGTTAAAAATGGTAGCTCTAGCTACCTGATCAGTGAATAGTGGTTGTTTCAGCTACAAGTGACAAGTGATTTCCGTGTAAGATCATATCTGGGATATGGCATCGGAGTGATATGTGCATTTGTGTAAGACCATATCTGGGATATGGCATCGGTGTGATATGTGTATAAGATGTAAGACTATAGCTGGGCTATGGCATTTTAGTAAAAAGTGATGAATTGACGGATAAGTCCATGGTTTCACCATGGCATAATTATAGTGAAGAGGTAAGACCATAGCTGAGCTATGGCATTCTAGTGAAAAGACCATATCTATGCAATGGCATCAGTGATTATCAGTGAAATTCAGTGCATACCGGTGCAGACCAATTCCGTAAGATGTTCACTAATTTGACAAAGTTTGGCAAGTATTACATGGAGTTATGTGATATAAGGAAGTACGAGTTGATGAGACATTAACATAAAACTTGGTTGATGAATGAGTTCATTTGTGATTATATATTTCTACACATTGAGTGTATTATCCGTATGAATTGGTATTCCAAATGAGTTAATGAGAAAAGTTCTATTATGAAATAATCTGAATTCAAAATGAAATATCATGAAAACGTACTTGAAATACATTGGTATGTCTTGTATATATTATTTGAATTCGTAAATGTGGAAAGTAAATGTATGTGGAAATATGAGATGATGATATCTATACACGGAATTTATTGATCAATACGTACATCCAAATTTATATAATAGATTTTAGTGAACATTGAAATTGGGCTCAACAAGTGATTTGTCAATTTAAATCGTGATTAACAGGAAGAGTTAGTGAATTGCATGTTTATGAATTGTTACACGTATTTGTCTGAAATAGGAGGAAGTGATGGTAATTGATACATGGAAATATGAAACTATTATATATATAAAAACATGAATTATGTTTGATAAATGTGTTCATTTATAATTATAGAATTGTGCACCTCAGGCGCACTCTACGTGTAAAGATGATGTTTCAAATGAGTTGATGAGTAAAACTCAAATATGAAGTAGTTTGAAACCAAGACAAATTGTTATGAAACTGTATATGAAATACAGAGGTATGATTGTTATATGTTATACGAATATATAATGTGAAAAAGTATAAGTACAAGAGAAATTTAATGGGAATTAAGCCCATATACGTTTCTTGTTATTTACATGAAGTGTACAACTAACAAATGGCATTAAGTGTAACACCCCCTACTAGTATCCATTGCCGGAATAGGGTACGAGGTATTACCGGAGTTTACTGAACATTTTCAGATTAATCGAATCATTTACTATTCACTTTCTGAGATCATATATATATATATATATAACGACCTTTATTTGGGCCCTCGAAGCCCAACATGAACATTAAAATCAAGTCGGAACTCAATTGATTTCTCATAAAATTTTTCGCTTAATTTTTTTAAAAATTTACTTGAGAACAGTACCCACACGCCCGTGTGGCTTGGGACACGCCCATGTCCCTTGTTTGTGGAGCTCTCTGTTTATGATGTCATCATCAATTTAGGGGCACATGGCCACATCGCACGCCAGTGTCCTAAAGTCGTGTTCCATACACGGCTGAGACACATGGCCGTGTCTCTGCCTGTGTGGTCAATACCTAGGCTATTTTTCAAGCTTTGGTCAACCTTAATCTCTTACACACTTATACAAAATCAAAAGCATATAACATGGTATTCATTTAATGATTAAACATTCTCAATTAAATTACAAACATAGCATTTGTATGTCATCATACATGTGTCTCTCATACTCATTTTACCTTGTCTATTATAGTACCACTTATACATTTATACCATGATTATCATCTTACCAAATATCTTCAGCTTAATCATCAAGCATTCATATTTAAAGCTAGATCATATCTTTATAAAATATCACGATTCAGATGCGCAGAATAACATGTTTGCCAGAAACATTTCAATTCAACTTCATACCCAACAAGCATCACATTGAAACTAGTCATATATATATACATGCCATGATACATATTATTCTCTTTCTGTTTTCTTCTAAACACATATCATTTATTTCATTATATCAATATTTCATATACCATAGTTTCCATGTATTCCACATATATTTATTTTCCTCCTCCTCCTCTCCATTCCACATCCTTAATGTATATAACATTCTTATAAGTACGATTTCACAAATTACTTGATAAAATCATCAAAAAACAAAATCAAAGCTTCAAATCCATTTTAGTTCATCATAAACAGCCAACACTTATCAATGGTAGCTTTCAATTTTGTCCATAAAATCAAAAACTAATGAATTAAACACTTGGACCTAATTGTAAAAGTCACAAAACATAAAAATCTCAAAGAAAAGGGTAAGAATTGAACTCACATATGTCAAAGTATGAAAAAAAATAACTTTCAGACCTCCCATGGCGTTTTTTCTGAAGAAGAATGATGATATCTCTAGATTTTTCAATTTTGTGTTGTTTTATATGCTTAATTTGCGAAATTTCCAATTTTGCCCCTTGTTCACACTTGATTTTTATTTTTCCTGCACACACATGCCGTCCAACCCAATAATAGGTGTTTAATTGCCTATTTAGTCCTCCTTTAATTATTACTAGAGCTATTTAATCACATTTCATAATTTTACACTTAATTCAATTTAGTCCTTTTTACCTAATTGACTACCGAAACCTTAAAATTTTTTGGCGAAACTTTAATACTGACTTACTAACACTCCATAAATATTTCTAAAAATATTTATGGCTCGGTTTATGAATTTGAGGTCTCGATACCTCGTTTTCAACCTAATTTACCTGATTAATTCTTTTAAAATTATAAAATTCACTAATTCAAAAATTCTTTTAAATTCGCGCTTGGCCCATAATTATTATTTATTAAAATTTCTAAACTTACTTGTTGGATTTTGTGATCTCGAATCACTGTTTCCGACACCTGAAAAATTTGGTTGTTACATTAAGTGTAAGGCTCGGTTGAATATCCTAAATTGGTTTTTGTATGTATTAAATGTGAGTGAAGATAAAGGATCAAATGAGTAAGAAATATGGCTGGAAAATAGCCTAATTTTTGTCCACACGGGTAGACACACGAGCGTGTGTCATAACTGTGTGTGACACACGGCCTGGCGACACGGGCATGTACTAAGGCCGTGTGACCCGAGTTTCTTCATAGATGCAAGTCAAAGAGTTACACGCCCCAGAGACATGGCCATGTGAGCCACACGGCTACACCACACGGGCGTGTGACCCTTGTAAATGAGAAAAATTTTGGGATTTTGTGAAAATTTTCATACAACTCCGATTTAGTCCCGACCCTAACCTAATGCATGATTTGGACCTCGAGGATTCGTTAAAGGAACTTTTATAATCAATCTCGGTATTTGAATGATAAATGATTTAAGTTATCTGTAAGTGTTTTGTACTGCTTGGTAATACTTTGCACTCTATTTTGGTGACGGATACGAGAGTAAGGGTGTTATAGGTTTTTAAAAAAACTAAAACATTGGTGCGTAACTTTTGAAAATAAAATCTAAAAATAAAGTAAAACTAAAAATGAAAAAGGTTTTTACAACATTCATTTTTTACGATATTCATTACGATATTCATTTTAAATAATGCCACATAAGATTTGACGTGTCATTTAACAGTTAAATTAACAATTTCAGTAATGTAAGATCTTGATTGATATAATATTGATGGTTTGGGATGTAATTAGAATGTTTTCAAGTTTGAGAGCCAATATAAAACGAGGATCATAGTTTCATGATGTCAATTAACTCTTTTTATATTTTAAATTATCTTTAAACATTTAAAATCCTAATTTATTATATATTTATTTGTAAATTGGCCCCTGAACTATATCTCAATATCAAGATTGCTCCTTAATTTTTTTTCATATGTTAGCTTAGCTTACTTGAAGAACAATATCAATTAATAAAAAAGTGAGACGCACACCCTTCAACTTATTTATTTTGATTTTTTTAGTATGTTTTTAGTGAATTACAAGAGGAGAGCAAAGCTCTAACAGTAATGAGATTAGCATGAGTCTCCTGAGACGATGAACACCTTAACTATGAAGTCAACACACGGGGTTCGAATGTACACTCATATTTATACTCGCTTTTAAATTTAATTAACATAATAGAAATAATATTTGATGTATAGTTAAGAAACAACCCATATACAAGTAAAATCAAAAGAAATAGCAAAGATTTTAAAAATAAAATATAATTAATTTCAATTATGTTTGAATAAAAAATTAATATTTATTTATGAATTTTCTATTATTTTTTCCTTTCCTCGTTGATAAAGTGTAATGTTGTGGTTGGACTGACAACTTGATTTGGGTTAAATTTGGATAGAGAATATAATGGGCCATGGCCCAATAATGAAGAGATGTAGTTGAAATGGGCTAAAACGGGATGAGGCTCTACTTCCCAATCAAAGTGAGTTTTGGCTCTAGATTTTGACAAACCCTTTTAATTTCATTAAAATATATTTAAAAATTAGATCAAAATTTGCTATTAATTTTGAATTTGAACTATTTACTTGATTTTAGTATTTAAATTTTTTGAATTTTAAAATTTTAATTTTTGAATTTTAAAATTTTAATTTTAATTCAGATGTAGCAATTAAATCTATTTGGTTAAATCCTACCGTTAGTCCTATGCTACTTGTGAACTTATAAATTTAATACATGTTGTCCGATTAGATCATTCTTAGTTTCTAATACTTTTTAATTTCAAAATTTCAATATTAACACAAAAATAATCTCTAAATCAATAAACCGATATTGCAAAAATAATATGTTAAAATAACAAACTGGTATACATTACATATGTGATAATATTTTTAAGTCATATTCTGAAAAGAACAAATTTTAACTACAGTCAAAATTGAAAATTTTAAAAAAAAAAATTAGACTAAAAATGACGAAATTAAACTACACAAGGGCGATGCTTGGGGGCATTTTAGTCCTTTAAAATTTATGATATTTTTAAGTTGGTTTATGATAAAATTGTAGTTTGACCCTCCGAATGATAAAATTAAAGAAATATAAACTATTAAAATGGTAAATTTACATTTTAGCTCTCGTAAAATATACAATTTAATTTCACCCTTAAATTCTTTTTTCTAGTTTCACCCTTGAAATACATGAATTAAATCACAACTTACGCAAAATACAGAGATTAATACTAAAATTTAACCTAAAGAATAAATAATAAACAAAGAGAAAAACTTGATCGTTGCTTCTCTACAATGGAATCTCTTCTCCATGAAAATGAAGCAAGCTTTCAGGTTAGTAAAGGGTAAAGAATAGAGTTTGCTTGAAACCCAATGAAGCAAAGCAAACAAATGCTAAAGGCAACAAGAAATGCAAGTGAAAATGATACCATTAACCATATAAAATTCTTAACGAAGTCACTGAGACTCGAGTATGAGTATTAGATATAAGTATATGTATCACAAACACGAACAAGGCTCGGAATAGATTATCCTCAATCCAAAGAACCATATAAAGATTGCATTGCAGGCTATACATAGAAAACAAATGCGCAACGACAAAATACATTGCCTTTCTCGAACCTGAAATCTTTGGGACTTGTTCGACACTCGACCGTGAACACTGTGGCCTACTAACTAGAATTGCCCTACATAAACAGCATCACAAACACAAACAAGGCTCTGCATAGATTATCTTCAATCCGAAGAACCATATAAAGATTGCATCGCAGGCTATACATACAAAACAAATGCACAACAACAACAACATACATTGCCTTTCTCGTACCTGAAATCTGCAGGACTTGCTCGACAGTCGACCGGGAATACCATATACCTACTAACTAGAATTGCCTCATATAAAAACAGCATCACGAACACACACAAGGCTCTGCATTATCTCTGATATCGAAGAAACATATAAAGATTCAACTCGAATCAAAGCAAAAGAAGAATGACTAGGACCCAAGCAACACAAAGGATTATATATGTAATGAAAAAGTCTTTCATATAATGTTCATAATGTTTTACAGAAAAAAAAAAAAAAAGAAGCAATGAATAAAATTGCATTGCAAGCTATACTTATAAAACAAATGCACAGCAATGAAAAATACATAAGTTTTAGGAAAGTTCTGTACGCTAATTCTTATCGAATTGATTGTCTTTCTCTACAACCACATCGACCATCTCGTATCTAAACTCTTCGGGACTTACTTGACATTCAACCGGGAACACCGAATGCCTACTAACCAAAATCGCCCACATAAACAACACCACGAACGCGAACAAAGCTCCACATCCAGTACCAAAAATCAACCCTGCCAAGAATGTCAATGCACAAAACTTGTTCTTCCCTGTTCTAAACCCATCACTATCCTTATGTGGATTTGCAGGCAATGAATGCATCGAATTCAAAACAGGTCTAACCCTAAACCTCCATGAATAAACATTGCTGAAAGAAGATCCATTAATAGATGTTGATATTATACCAACAAAAACATCTTTAGTACCCCACATTTCTAACAAATCAATAGAGTATGTTAGAATTGGACTAAAAGGCCTTTTTGAATCAAATGTACTTAACCTAACTTGTAAAAGCTTAGAACTTGAATCATAATCAACCCAAGATTTCAATGGTTCACCATTGTTTAACACCATTGATGATGATGAGAAGTTACTAACTTTAATAGATTCAAGGCTATTAATGTCAATTCCTATATGATTCGCATTGAAGTCACCAACTTTATCATCTTTTTTAGTATCAAATTCAATACCCAAATACATGTTTTCACCAAAAAGACCAAATGATCCTTGACTTGTAAACCTTGTTTGAAATCCATTAGGAACAAAAACTAAAGCTAAACCATCAGCATTACCAGGTGATAAAGAGAAGGTAAACTCAGTTGAAAACGACACCGGTTCACCTACAAACTTGAAGGGCTTGTCCAGCAATAAAAGACCAGAACTCGGCGCGTGAGGGCGCGTGAGAATGACATTGGAGCTTCTATTTTCGACCCTGGCATCCCCAAAGAGGGAAATGTAGGGATCAAAATGGGGGTTGTTTTGAAGGGCAAAAGAGGAAATGGGTTTTGCTGTAAAGAATAGAAAGATTAAGATTTGAAGATTAAAAGAGAAAGGGTAGCTATGAATGGAAAAAGTAGCCATTTTTGTTTACTTTTGTTTCTTGGAATTTTGATTCTTTGTTCTTTTGGGAAAGGGACGGTGAAAGGGTGATTTATATTGGGGGTCCGAATACAAAGGGGTTTCAATATTCAAGGCATGGCAGTTGGCAAAAAGGTTCCATTTTTGGCTCAGGGAAACTGCTTTGAACGACTAAAATCTTGTTTTTTTTTATTATTATGAAATAGATTTCAAGTTCTATAAATTAAGGGTTGTTTAGTTGAATCTAAGCTATTTTTTTCATTCAAAATTTGTTGTGTTAACCATAGTATTTTGCAAGTTGTATTGATATTAAAAAGTGAGATGTTCATTCAATTAAGGGTTCATCTAATTTTTATTGGGTAATTAGGGTCATTTTAATATATACATTTAATAACTATAAATTTTAATTTTAATATTTGCATCATTTGTTAATTTGAAATTAAATTATTATTTTTAAATTAAATTTGATATATTTAAAAAGAGTCAAATAATTTTTTAAACCAAAATATTAATGGTAACTAAATTATCACTTTAATACATATACTATTTTCACTATCAACTTGATCCCTATACTTTATTTTAATTATCGGTTTAGCTCTTATACTTTCATTTTGTACATTCTATTACACATCTATATATTTTCCATTAAAAAAAAGTTAATTTCACCAATGATGCACCATCACAAGTCAATGAAAGTAAAAATTTAAGAAAAAGCAGATTTTTTAGAAAATCATTAAAAATCTAAAAAATCATAAAAACTCCAAAAACGTTAACTTGGAAAATATTAAAATTTAAAATTATAATCCATTTTTGGAAATTATAAAAATATATATTTAAAACTATAAGTATGCAAAACTAAAAAGTTAAAATTTTCAACAAATTTTAAAATAAGAATAACAAAAGACCTTGGACGCGTAGTGGGTCTTGAAGTACTATTTCGCATCCTGACCAAATCCACCCACATTAGGATTAATTGTTAATGGTTGATCGAGTTTGATAGATTCACCCTCTGAAACAAGAAGTTCGGTCCTGGGGATAATATCAACCACTTGATGTCCATCCAAGGCATCTGTTATGGTTATTTACCTTTTATTTGAAATTCTAGGTTTTTTTAGAAAATATTAAAATTTTATGAAAATTTTAAATAATTATATGATTTTTTTTTGGGAACTTTAGGAATGTTTTTCCACTTTTAATGAATTTTTTTATATTTTAAAGGATTTTGAGTTTTTAATAAAAATTCATTAAAAGAATCACAAAGGGTAAAAAATTTCTTCAACTTTTCAAAAAAATTTAATTAAGCTTTTCCATGAAAAGCAAATCCAATTAAACCTTTGAAATTAAAAATTGTATCAATTAAGCCCTTTGACGGAACCTCTCATTAGTTCCATTAAATGTTGATGATGTGGCAGTTAACAATTACCAAATCATGCATTTTCTTCCAAGTGGCAGATGATGTGTAAACTTAATGATGTTGAAGAAAATGGATGATTTGGTAACTGTTAACTGCCACATCATCAAAATTTAATGGAACTAACTGTCAACAACGAATTTCGTCGGTCAAAAGGTTTAATTGATGCAATTTTAAAGTTCGATGGCCTAATTGAGTGTATTTTTTTGTCGAGGGACTTAATTGATTTTTTTTATAAAAAGTTCAGAGACTTTTTTACCCCTTAAGCCTTCTTTAAGAAGGGGTTAGAGATCACTCAATAAAAGAATTTTAAGGTTTTTTCAAGCATTTTGAGAATTATTTAAAATGTGTAATTGAATTGCTAATTTATGGGTTTTTTGACATTTTAATTTCATACATTATAATTTTACACATAGACATCTATCCCACTAAGCCACATTGTAAAGAAATTTATGATATTTTTACTAAAACAAATTCATTAAAATATAAAATTTCACAAAAATCCAAAAAACCCTTAAAAAACATAAAATTTAATATTTTCTTAAAATATCTAGAATTCCAAACAAATGATTTTTAAATTTTAAGTTTTTTTAAGTTTTCCATACTTATAATTTTTTATAATTTTGAAAAATATATTATGATTTTAATTTTATAAATAATTTTTAAAGTTTTAAGATTTTTGGGATTTTTCCTAAATTCTTTATGATTTTTGAATTTCTAATGATTTTTAAAAATTTTAAAATTTTTTACTTTCATCGACACATGACAACGTATCATTGGTTGATTTAATTTTTTAACGAATAATATACAAACAGAATAATAAATTATACAAATCGAAGTATAAGGATCAAATTGATAACCAAAATAGAGTATAGTGTTGCCAACTCAGCTTCCTTGGGCTGATTCTCTTCCACTCTGGCATTGCCAGCCATTCCAAATCCTTTTAAAAATGCTATATATATGTGTGTGTTGTTTTTGTTAGTATTGTGAATGTCAAGTTTATGTTTTAATCATGTCTACTGTTGCCATAGCAGCTTCAACACTTCAAAGAAAACATTTAATGAAAATGGTGTTTTAGTTGGAGTTGCAGATACATTCAATGCTCTATGTGGAAATTATTGTAACACCCTAATTATGATATCTCATAAGTTTCTGTATTATTCGTAAATTTGAAATTTAATTATTATATTTTTATTTTAAAAATTTAATTTTTTAATTTCTAGATTTCAAAATTTTGTCTTATTGTTAAACAGTTAAGATTATTGTGTTAAATCTAAATTCATTATAATGTCATCTCTTTAGTTAGATTACTACCAAGTAGATTTTTTTTTTTGGTTGTTTCACAATGTCACACCAATAAATTTAACAATTTTAATAATTGGACTTGAATTGAAAAACTTGAAAAATAAGACTAAATTCTAAATTTGTGAAGAGTACAAAGATCCAAAATATATTTAAGGGTCAAAATATAATTTTACTTTTACTAATTTAAAATTTTAAAAAGTCTAAATAAAAATTTTTCATTTTAAGAAGGGTCGGGACTACCAACCCCTAACTAAGCAACTACTACCTTTATTATAATCTCTAAAGTTAGAAAAGTAACGTAAGATTTTTGTATTGAAATATTTGTTTAAGTATTGAGTTATTTGTTCAAATTCCAAGAATTTTTAAATTTTTTAGAAAGATTTATATAAATAAAGTTAAAAATGAGTTTAGACAAAAATAATTAATTTAAAATATGAGTTGGATTTAAATTTTAATATTCAAAGCTGATTTCGATCCAACCTAATTTTTTAAAGTTTATAATATATTATTTTGTAACTTATATAGTGTAAAATATATGATATTATAATGTTAATATTAAAAAAAATAGGTTATTTATTATTAGAATTAAATAAAAATATTTATATTTTAAAAAATAAACATATTAAATAAGTTGGAGTTAACAATTTATAGTTATGAACAAGATTATACAAAATTTAAAATTTATATTTTGAATCGAATCGAATTTTAAAATTATTTATAGTATTGACACCGCACATAGACCCAACTCGAGTGTGATGAAACCTACATGGGAACTTGTTAGACAAATATCTATAGAAAGCACTTAATTTAGCAGCCCATGGTCATGGCCAGTTTCCCAGGTTGACATTTCTTCATAACAGTAGAGAAACCCTTCATTTTTCTTTAAAATCTAAGTACTCAATAATTATATATTTTATGCATATTCAACTGTATTTCTTTTATAAAAATATAATTCTTCAAATATACAAGACAATATACATATAGTTTTGACATAAATTATAGATAGAATATATATTTTTCACCGATTTTTAGTAGATCTGTTAGTGATAAGAGTGATGATTCACATAAAAGTATTGAGAGTCATAGAAAGACATAGTCTAAGCATGGTGGTCACGAAGCAAGGCAAGCTCTTCCTCTTTTTCTCTATTTACGGTGATTAAATTAAACTAAGTGATTGTATATAACAAATTCTTTAATGAATTCATTTCCTAAATAAAGCTCCACATAAGTAAGATTACAAAGTTGTATCGGATTGGAATTCTCAATATTTATTGAATGAAACTAGTTATGTTTCTGTCTGGCTGAAATATGTCGTAAATTTTTATATTTTAAAATTTAAAATTTAATCCATGTATTTTTAGGAAATTGAAATTTTAAATTCTTATAAATTCTTGAAAATAAAATTATAAAGATTATATTCTAAATTTTCAAAATATATATGTACTTATGATATATTTTAATAGAATAAGAAGCAATAAAGCTAAGCCTAAATGAGCTATCCATAGTGCAAATATATGAAGAATCAATAAAATTTTGGGTTCTCATAAACCTTGGAGACACAATGATGCAATGTGTGTGGGGGGCTGTTTTTAATTTCAGACCAAAGACAAAGCTTGTAAAACCAGTCATAAATGATGCATAGGACAATTTTGCAGTTATTGTTCCATTTCAAGTTGAGGAGATAAATAAGAAACCATGAAGTTTTATTTATTTATTTATTTCCTTTAATTATTATTGTGTAGTAATTTTGACATTTTAAGTTTAAATCTCATTTCATAAGAATAATATAGCGAGGAATTTTATTTAAGGATTTAGATAAAATTACAAAATTTGAAGTTTAAATTAAAATTTTATATTAAATTATTAAATGTTTAAATTTTATACATTATATAATTAAAGGGTGAAATAGAAGAAATTTGGGTTTTTATATTTAGTTTGAAAAATAATATTTTATTAAAAATATTTTGTTAAATAAAATCTATAGTTTTATTTTGGAAGTTTATGTGTCCTTGATACAATTTGTGGAGTCCAAGGAGGAGACATTTTAACTACATATTTCACATTCAAAGGACAAATTGTACACTCTAATGTCCCCCAAAATTCTCCACTTCTGAAACCTAGCAGGCTCCATATCTTACTCACCATTTTCAATTTTATTTCATTTCATTAAAGAATTCAACTCTTTTTCTTTTAAAAAAAATTATTTGATATGAGGGTGAAATTCTCATTAAATCCCTCAAAATTAAAAAAAAAAAATTAGTTAGACCCCTCTACAATTTAATGCCAAATCTACTATTGAGGTTCAAGATGAGATGGGTTTGGGAATATATATATAAAAATCGAGTCAAAGTCGAGGTGAAAAAAAATCATCTTGTTTTGCTCTATTACCCATCTCTATAATTTTGAATATAAAAACTTAAAAAATAACATAAAAGGTTTCCAAATAGACAAAATTTCTCACAAGATGTGTGACACAATACATTTGTCTCTGAACCTAAAATTACTACAAAGAAAGTAAAGAAATTGAAAATATTATTATTTTATGAAAGATTGAGTACAAATTACTTGAGCATAGATAAATACAATGAACCATAAATTAAAAACTACATAAAATTACTAGTTGGTTTAGTAAATTATTGTAATAAAATATAAAAAGGAATATTCAAAGCAATTAATGCCTCTCTAATATTTAGATCTGATTGCAATCTCAATAGCTTACAAGTACTATAAAATCATATTGCAATTGTCTTAAACATGTAGGGTAAAAAATCCCCATTTTCAAGGGTTAATGTTTGTTGCTTTGTCTTTGGGGATGATCAACTTGTTGTTTTTTTTCATTTATTGGAAATGTTCCCTTATAAAATAATGGTGGTTTTTTATGTTGATTTACAATCGATAAATTAATTTCTATATGTTAGGTTAAAAAGTAAATTTGTATTATTAAAAATTAGCGTGATTGACGAAATAATCTTACAATTAAATGTAGTGTGTCTTGTATGCCTCAACTGATATAAAAAAACTAGTTTTTTATAGAAGTGACTATTTACTAATATATAAAGATTAATTTATCTATTTTTTAGTAGATGGGGCAAAATATAATCGACTCATAGTACAAGGACCTTTATGGTATTTTTACCTTTACTATCAATAAAAATTAATTATTTTGAGGTTCATGACTACCACTCCAACAATGTTATATTCAAAATTTAAACTTGAGTTCTCTTAATATATCTTTTACTACACCTAACAATGTTATATTTAAACTTTTAAATGAAATTACTTTCTTTATTTATAAGACTCGAATCTAAAACTTTACGTAAAACAATCGTAATCTTTTATATGTGGAACGAATAAAAATTGGGATATTAATGCATACACATGTATACAATGGTGAGTAATTAAGCAAATTAAATGGGTAGTTTGTATTGTTGGTGGCCATGTGACAAAAGGGATATATATATTTATATGTAAATAATTAAGATTAAAAATATTAGAATGTTGGGGTCATGTGGTTTAGAGGGATCAAGAAAATTAAAAGGAGAAAGAAGAATCAGAGATTCATACATATAACATTAAAAAAATTAAAACTTACATAATAAAATTATAAATTTATGAAAAGTTATGTAAATATGAAATAAATTATACATAATTATGATAAAATATATATATATATATATATATAAATATAAGAAATAACATGTCTAAGTAAAATTATATAAAATTTTATTAATGGTCTGTCATCACATGTGGGTGATTCCTTTGCCTTTGGGACACTCAATGTGAGCCCCAAATGTGGGAAATTTTTTTTACAAGAAATTGAAATCCTTAAATATATACCAATCTTTCACTGCCTTGGATTCTAATTAAAGTCATTTAAGCATATGATTTAGGGTTTTGTTAATAAATTCATCCATATAATTCATTTTAATAAAATCAATTTTTGTCATATTAAACTTAGGAATAAACACCCAAAAAATGAAAAAAATCATAATTTATTATGTTTAAATCATTTATAAAGTTACTTTTCAAAAGGTTAAATCAAATGTAATGATAAGAAAAATAAGAATTTTCCAAAAATAGGGTAAGATTTTTTAAAAAAATTATAGTCACTGTTTTATTCATAATGGGTATGAATAGCTAGCTTCCACTTGGTTATTTATCAATGATGATTGATTCATAGACAGGGACCATGATGTATATTCCAAGAAATTACATATAATAATTGAAAAAAATATTTTTACCTCTAAAAAGAACACATTTGCTTCTTCAAATTACATGATTTAATGAATTAAAAACATAAGATATTTTGGGTTTTTTTCTTTCTTTTAGTTCTATAAAATAAACTCAGAATTAAGATCCTCCATTAATATAATCAAGAAATAATTAACTTCTTGTTGCTAAAAATACTATTAATTAATATATATATGTATGTATATATTTATAAAACAAAGCAAATAATTTTATATATGATCTCCCATATCTGTGGCGAGCTATCTATAGTTCATGAAATCAAATCTAATAATATATGTTTGATTTTGAAAAATTTTGGAATTTAAAGTTACGAGTGAAAGTAAATATTATATAATTGTAAATGTGAGAAAACGTTTAAGTGTATATTATCTTTTAATTTATAAATTTGGGTATAAAAAAGCTTTTTAAAAAATTAAGCTTTTAACTACTTGGCTACCATGGTGAAAAAAAACCCTACCCAAAAACCTAAGAGAAAACTCATGCAAATTAAAGAGTTTTAAAACACTAAAAGAAAACCCAACAGAGATCAGCTTTTGATTTCCTTGAACACAAAAAATCAAACTATGTATGTATATGTATATATGTGTGTATGAAAGATGGACTATGATTCACTTACATGATGCGAAGAGGATGTTTGAAGTCATTGGGAAGCCATTTTCTTCTACGAATCCACTGGTTTCAAGGCAAGAAGCTATCATATATATGTATATATATATATGTGTATATGTTTGAAGCTACCAAAGGAGGAATCCAAAGGGATAGCATGATCCAAAATTGTGAATTTGTTTTGGGGGAGGGGGGAATTGAAAAGAAAAAAAAATAAAGGGTTGAAAAAAAATAAAGGATCAATGCGATCCCTTTGGATGCCTTCTCAAGTACTTGGCAGTGTTTAAACCAGAGAGACCCTTTCTTCTTCTTTTCTTTATTTTTGGGGGCTTTCTTCTTTGTTTTGTTTCTTTCTTTTATAGAGGAAAAGTGGGTTTTTAGAGGAGACCTCTCTCCAATATAAAAACAGATAGCCAACTGCTCAAAATTATTATTATTTTTTAAAATATTTATAAAAAATTCATGGTAATGAGATGAGAAAAATAATGGTAAAATTGTATGAAATGATTATGAAATAAAATCGGACTGGATTTAATTTAGTGATTATATATGAATTAAGTACAAAGTAGGGGCTAAATTAAAAGTTTTAAATGAAAGTTGGGATAAAAAGAATAAATATAAATTTTTAGGACAACAATTTTTTTTTTACTATTATTAAGTGTGAAATATCAATAGAGACCCTTGTTTTTAAAATTGAACTGTCAACTGGATCAATAACTGGTTTGAAATAAAGGGTTTGACCAGTTCAATCATCCATTGAATTGATTTTTTCTATTTTAATTGTTATAATTTTTTTAATTGAACTGAACAGATTCATCAGACCGAGAACTAATAAATAGATCAATTTGACCACTGTTCTAGTTCTGACAATCTTGATCTAACTGAACTGATAAAAATGATAAAATTGAGAAATTTGGTTTTCTAACCTTTTAAACACTATAATTTTTTTTTTGAATTTTTATTGTGAAAATTGAAGAGTTAATTTTATAAAAAAAATTGATTTGTAACTTTTTTGTTGTTGTTGAGATTTGTAAAAAAATGTACAATTTTTTTAAAAAAAATTGAAAATGTAGACCCCATTATGAAATTAACCAACCAAACATATGGAAAAGGTTTTTACTAGTAGTGGGTCAAGCTATCCCTTCTTAGAAATTCCCAACAAGTTGGGTGGCCATTATTAATAATTTCTCATTTTGTTGTTTGCTTATTTTAATATGAAGCTTTGTGGTCCATCCAATCCCTTACACCAAACTCTTTTATATTACTTATTTTTCAAGGGAATACATTCTCAATTTTTTTTATAATATTTATTTATTTGTATATAGACTTGTTCAAAGATTGAGTTATCCATCCAAATCTGAAGGTTTGGCCGAAATTTGGGAAGGTTTAGATAAAATATTAGGCTTAAAAAAGGGCATAGGCAAAAGGTATAGGCAAAGGGCATAGGCCTATTTAAAAAATGGGCTGGGCTCGAGCTTAAACATTTAAGTCCCAGACTCAACAAGTGTTTAAGTTTATAATATTCTATATTATGTTATTTTTATATATTATGTAATTTAGAACACATTAAAAAATAAATCTATACTAAATATATAATACTACTCTAATGTAAACATTAAAATAATGTTAAGATGCCTATATAAAAATTTTTAATAAAAATATTAAATATTAAAATAAAATAATAAAATATTTTTAAAAAAATAAAACTAATATGGACGAGCCTGAAATGAACTTGGGTTAGTCTTTTGCAAATATGGACAGCTTGGGTAAACATAAAATATGTTAATATCACGTTTACGCCTGGTTCAAACTTGACCTGTTCCGGCCCATGAGCACCTCTATTTTATATCATACGATTATCAATTTATTAATTTACTTTTACTCAAGTTTTACGATGATTTTAGGTTAAATTGTAGTTTTGATCCTTCAATTATACTTAAATTTTTATTTAATCTCTGTGTTTTAATTTAGCATTATTTGATCCTCTATATTTATAACGTTATTAGTAAAGGTGAATCTAACGGGGGCGCATTTAGTGACGTTGGCTCTCCAAACAAACTAAATAATATTTTTTTTATGTCTCTTGAACAATTATAAAATTATAAATTAGTACAATAGTAAATTTATCTTTTGGTCCCCAATAATTTGTAATTTAGTTTCACCCGCTAAAATATTTTTTTACCTTTACCCATTGTTATCAGTTATCTCAAATAGTTAATACCGTTAACTATTCCAACACCAAAAAAATCCATGTCAACATCACAATTTGGAAAGGAATTTTGAAGAAAAAGTTAATAACTATTTCAAATACCTAATAATATTATAAAAATAGGATAAATTTAAAATATAATGATTAAATCTTAAATATAAGCATACTAGACAGACTAAAACCACAATTTTGACTGTATTTTTATTATTATTAATATCAAAGCAATAATAAATTTAGTTAGACCATATGATTACGTCAAAGATACATTATTATATTTAGGGTTCTTTCGGCAGATACATTGAGTAATTTAATAGGTCTGCCTTTGATTCTTTTCATTATTTTTTCAGAAAAGATTTTGCTTTTTATTATTTTATTACTTGGTTGATTGAGTTTTAATTGATTGGTATGTGTATTTAAGCATATTGAAGTATATTGTCTTCCTATTTATAAATTGGAGAGGGCTACAGATAATTCAGATATTGTGTCAAGAAGAGGTTGTTCGAAAAAAATATTTTATTATTAGAACTGATTTTTTAAAATTTTTTTTGAATAAATGAAAAATTTATAATTTTATCTCGATATTTTTAAATAAAATTTCTGATCTCGCTTGATCTCATCTTCTAAATCACATAAAATTATAATTTCACCCACAATTATTTATCATCATGTAGTTTTCACCAAAGTTTATGAAATCTATAGGACAGTTTCTTCGTATGTGGACTAAGGGCAATATGCATGAACCATGTCAAAATTTTAACCTTTTATTTATTGTCAGTTTGATGCTTTTTCCCAAGCCTTATCATTTCTTGTTGCTTCTAAACTACGAAGTGAAAGATAAATTATCATCGTTTATTTGTTACAAAACGTTTAAATTGTGCCATGTCATACTTTGAAAAAAAAATTATAGAAGAAAAGCAAAAAACAAAATAGAGAAACAAAGCTCTTAAATCAAGATAAATTGGGAAAAGCTGTCGAATTCTGAAACAATTGGTATTGCTTCTTCTTCTTTTTATTTTTTTTTTATTTTTATCATTTGTGTATATATATGGATGAACTAGAACTACTACAATTGGTAATTTTCTTTGGAAGAAATATGAACCATTGGATGATAGGGCAATTGAATAAGCTATGAAGGGTCTCAATTGGTCTCCGAAGATCATGGTGTATGGTGCTAGATCTTGTCCACACTAAAGAAGCATGAATCGACCACATGCTATGTGCAGGCTTTATTTTTCCATGGTGCTATTGATGCCCCACCACTTTGTTGGTAAAATTGTGTCTCGCAAATCTATATTTAATTTCTTTTACGTACGCATCGTAGCAGAATTTTATAAATTTGTTTTGGATATGGAATTTGGTGTCACATTTACATATAGTGGGAAAGGGAAAAAAGGAAGGGTTTTTAGTTGGATCTTTGGTTTGTTTCTATCAAGGGGAAGAGAGTGTGCAATGAAGGACATATATGTGTCCCTTCTTTGAAGGACATAAATTTCCATCGCCACTCAAAGTTCATGTTACTCATTACTTGCATACATGCATACATACATTTATACATACACACATATACTTGTAAGATACGAGAAAATTTGACGTAGTTTTTTATAGGTTAAAACATACTATAGGTCTTTATATTTTTCAAAACTTTGAAATTTAGTTCATGTATTTTTATTTATAGGGATTTAGTTCATCTACTTTTTAAATTTTAAAATTCAAGTCTAATTATTAACACTGTTGATTTTTTGAGGGGTTAAATCTGTTGGTGTGACATTTTAAAATAAAAAAAAAAATTTACTCACTTAATAGCAATATAGCTAAAAAATAGCGTTGTAATGAACTTGAATTTAACAAAATAATCTTAACAATGTTAACAGCTGTACCTGAATTTTGAAATATAAAAAATAGAGGGACTAATTTCCTAGCAAGAAAAGTACATTGACTAAATTTTAAATTTATGAAAAGTACAAAGACTTATAGTATATTTTAACCCTTTCTTATATCTTTGGCATTAGGTACCGTAAAACGCTACTTGAATCAACCTTATTGTTACCTGGATACATGCATATATACATAAATGCAGGGGTGTAAATGAAACAGTGATACTCGAAAGCTATTTGAATTTGATTAGATAGTTATCAAACAATATTCGAGTACCATAATACTTAAATCGAATAGCTTGTGAGCTTAATTAAGTTTTTAATTTTAATATATTTTTACTCATATTATATAGAAAGAACTTTAATACTAATTAGTTTAATCTAGCTCAAACTTGAGTAGTTCAATTAAGTATCGAGTTGAGCTCAAACTATTTTTATCGATATCCAATTCAACCTAAATCGAATATCTAACTTTAAATTTTTTGAAGAATTAAAAATCTAAATTCGAAGAAGCAGATGCTTTTTTCAAATTCTTTTGTTTGGATTTTTATGGTTGTTTTTAGAGTGGACTTTTTTCAGTTTCAATTGGCCTCACTCATGATGACATGATAACATCATTAAGTCACCCCTATGAATGTACCTTTATTGGATTTTAGTGAATAATTAATTTCCTTTTTGTTTTCTTTTTCTTTCTTTTTCAAACAAGAAACTTCACTAATTATTACATGAAATTAACTTTAGGTGTCTGAATTGGGGTTTGTCCAAATTAATAGCTGATGAATTTTAGGCATTGATTTTGAATTTAAGCCAATTAAGTAATGTAGGGAGTTTATTATTTGTGCCACTTGTTGACATTTATTCCTATAATTAATGAAATTTAATGCTAATGATATATATACATCCAAAATTAATTAGCTTTTTGGATCTTAGCTTGAGAAAGGGAAATTTTTTTAGGTTTCAATATTTTAAACAATTATAAAAAATTAAATTTTAATTAATAAAAATGAAAATATGCTCTAAGCCTTGTACTTTATTTTAAGGTATTTAGTCTCTTAATTTTTCGGATTTAAAAATACAAGTCTAATTGTTAACACGGTTAAAAATCTTTTGTCAAATTTAAGTTCATTAGGTCGTCATTTTTCTAGTTACACATCGACCGAGTGAATTTTTTTATTTAAAAATTTCAAACCAATAAATTGAATTGATAAAAATTATCGGCGTTATCAATCAAATTAAAATTTTAAAATCTGAAAAATAGAAAATTGAATTTCTAAAGATAAAATTATAATGACTAAATTTTAAATTTTTATGAATTTGAATGTTATGTTCGAAATTCAATATAATTATGTACTCAGAACATATAAAATATGAATTTTAAAATTTTAAAATATTTTAAAAAATCAAATTCACTACTAAATACAGTATCCCACATACACTGATTTTAAATTTAAAAATCATATTTTCGAAATTTAAATACCCTAATGTTGTACCAAAATTTATGGAATTTTGAAATACTTTGTGGTTTTCATTCATTTGCAATTATCAGATGATGGTCCTACAACTTCTAATCTGTACAACTATTCTTTTATTTGATTTGATGTTTGAAGCTTTGGACCACAAATTGCTGGCATCATTATTCTTTCTGAGATGAAAAAATAAAATTTAAAATTTTTTTAAAAAAATCATGGTATAAATAAATGGATAAATTAACATTTAGTCCTTAAATTTAGTAATTTCTTTCACATTGATCTCTTATTTTTTTGGTCACATTTATCTCAAACTTGGTAGGTTATTTTTTCTAATTTAGTAATCGAACTTAAATTCCGTTAAGGTATGATGGCATGATCTTCTGAAATTCTGTCATGTCATCACTTGAAATTTTTAAAATTTTAAATTTCTTTATAACTTTTAATTTGTTTTGTATTCTTTTATATTTTATATAAATTAAATAATGATATGGTATAATCTCGAGTGAAATACTATCCTATATTAACAGAATATAAATTCATTAACTAAATTAGAAAGAGATAAATCTCAAAACTATACATGAACTATGGTTTAATGTGCAATTGTATGTATGAACTTTGATTTAGTGCAATTTTATACATGAAATTTTGATTTGATTCAATTCTTGTAAATTATTAACACAATTATTGATATAACATTATTTTATGTTTATATATTTCATATATAAATAATTATTTTATCTAATATAAAATAAACTGATATATTTATTTCTTTAAATGTGTATAATTAAATTAAAATTAAAGTTTTCAATTATACACTTGAACCACAACTAGAGTTTCACGTGTATAATCGCACCAAATTAAAGTTCATATATACAACTACATATTAAATCAAAATTCATATATAATTTTGAGATTTATCTCGATTAGAAAAGATTGCTAAATTTCAAAACTATCGTTGACCAAAAACAATTTAATAACTAAATTGAAAAATGCTAAATTCAAAGAGCATATTAATTCAATCCATTAATTTTATCCAATTATTTTTCAATAAAACCTTACAACTGGTTATTTGAGTATAAGAGAATTAAAAACCTTAGAGTTGGTAAAAGTACTATGGAGATTCATGTATTGGGAGTTAGATCAAAGAGTAAATTGATCATTTGTTAAAAACTGGTGTGACAGACGGAATAACTAGACAATTACACATGACGTACTATATAAACCTCATGTAAATGTACAAATTAGTTCTGAAATTTATAATAGAAAAAACTCATTTTCTCTTTAATTTAACATATATAAATTAATTTACCTATTTTTTAGTAAAAAAAATAAAATATAACTTGAATCTTAATACAAAAGCCTCCATAATACTCTCACAAATTTATATATACGATAAAGGGAATTAAAAACGCAAATTTATGTATGATATTTGAAGGTACTCCATTGTTGTTTTCCTTAATGACACATGGACTTTGAATGTCACATGGGTTCTCTCAATTAGGAGAGGGTCTTCATACAAAAGGACAATTCAATTAGTGCTAAGGACACCCTATCCTACCCTAGCTAGCTTTACTTGTCAATGGCATCAATGTTTGTAGCCTATATTGTGTGTAAGTAATGGGGCATTGAGGGCCTTTAACAACAACAAAAATTAGGGTTTTGGGACCCTCAAATATAAAGGATTAAGGGCTCTTTTTCTTTCTCTATTTTTTCTTCCATTCTTTTGTTCATTTCGTTTTTTCTAGAAAAATAATTTTGAAAATTTGAAGTTAGCCCTAGTTATGATCACCATCAATCATTTTTGGCCATGGGACTCTATTTTATTTTATTCTTAATGTTTATTAGCTTAAGGGTCGTTTGGTTCAAGGCCATCATCATATTATTTATATCGATATATAAATTTCTTTAATACCAATCCATTAATCTATCAATTTGTGAAAATTACTTTTGTTTACTTTTTTATGTATTTTGTTTATTTATAATGATAGTAAAACGATCACAAAACAATAAGAAAAAAAAAGAACATATAAATTTTACGTGAAAACCCTTTTGGGACAAAAATTATAAGCAGAGGAAAAGAAATTCAGAAAACGAATGATACAAGAGGAGTTTCGACTACATCTATTTAAGGTTTTAAAAATCATATTTTAATCAAAGTCAAATAGTAGAAGTATTGCTCTATATGGACTCAACTTGTGAGGTATGCTCCATACCGCAAGAGCTTCTTGGTCTCTCACCCCATTTTGCCACTGTATTTATTTCTTCAACAAGTGATGGGATTCGAGTCACACAATCTCTAACAAATTCAACTTTTCAATTAATTAGAGTCTAAATTTTGTAAAAGAGTATTTCAAAAATAAAATCTTGATTGAACTTATTAATATATTTTAAGAACTCTAAAATAAAAAATTATATTCCACTCACTCCACAAATACGATGAGGAGAGTGCCATATGTTACTTTTTTAAATATTAATCTCATTATTGATTCTTACCATATTTACTTTTTTTGATGTAATACTTAGAATTAACCATAGCTCCTCCCCAACCTTTAAATAGGAAGATAATGCACTTCAATGCACTCGAACTCACATCCTGTTGCACTGGCAACAATGCCAATTACAATCGAGCTAAGATACATACAACCTTTAAATAGGAAGATAATGCGCATTCAACTCACATCCTCCTGCACTGGCAACAATGTTAATTTCAATCGAACTAAGACACATGAATTATATAAAAAAATACACATAATAAAAATTAATTTTAACTCCTAATGTATAAAATAATTACTTTTTAATTATTATATATATTAGTTGTAAAATATGAAATAGACGTCCAATAAAATCTAAATGCCGACAACCATTAATAATGCAAAAAGCATTGTTACTAAATTGTGAGAATCAAATTTTACTTCCAATTAAATGTTAGAAAATAGTCATTAAAATTTTGTATTTAGAATCCAATTAATTAGGTTTAAAGGCAAAGCATTTATTGAAGCAAATTCATGTGTTGTTTTAATCTTTCTCTTTCTTTAAATTAAAATTCCTTATTAAAATTTAATTATAAAATATATATAAATATTAATATAAAAACATTTAATATTTTATTTTTAACCCATGCAATCTAAACTTGAATAAGAAAAAATTTGGATAATGTAAATTTGGGTTTTTACAATTTTTAAATTATTTTGGTCTCGAATCATTTAAGGTTTGAATTAGTTGCGGCTACAAATCAATTTCAAATTCAGGTTGTTTCAGGTCAGATTTTCGAGTTAAGTTAGAGTTCAGGTCATTTAGGGTTATTTTTTAATCATTTTAAATTTATGTGATTTTGAATTTTAATCATCTTGGATTCATGTAAGTTCCAATCAAATGATTTTTAGTTCGGAACGTTAACTTGCTGTTATAATATCAAGTCAAACTGAATTTGAATTCTGATTAATTGAATCTTATTTTTGATTGTTGATTAGATTTGACAGATCAAGTGAAATTACAAAACATCCACTCAATTCTCATTAGTGATTTTTTAAGGGGTTTCTTTTAGGACCTGTTGAAAACATTCTACAAAGTCATTGGTCTAAGAAAAAAAAAACATGTTATCAAATGTTGTGTTTGTCACTTTAGTTAAAAAAAAAAAAGGTGCAAATCCTAGTCATGTCAAAAAAATAAAAAAAAAAAAAAAAGAAAGAAAAAAAGATTGCATGCCATGGATTTTCAACCCTTCATTTGCTATACGAATCTATGAAGATGAAGAAGGAACATTCATCCCGTTTGCTTTTTGAGGGGTTCTTATGTCTGTCTAAAAACAACCCATTGGCCCCCTATTTGTGTTTTTGAAAACAATAGAGATTGGAAACATGGTCCATAGCACTTTGGTTGGTTGGAAAAAAATGCTCCTAAAATGTCTCTTTTGCTCTCTATATCATCTAGCTATTTCCCTGAACAAATATTACTCGAATTTATGTGTGAGTATTGTGTCAAACATATGTATAATTAAATTTTTGATGTTTTATTTTTCGTATTTTGAAGATCATTTTAAAAATTTTATCGCATAATCACAACAAAATCAAACTGAATTGGCTCGAAATAATTTCCATGATATATCAAACCATCAACTTCTTTTTATTTCCCTTTTGATGAAATTGATTTATCATCTTTAAAAACATGTAATGATAGAAAATTTCGGGAGGCCCTTATGAAACTTTAGTTAGCAGCCCCATATCATATATATATATATATATATGTATAGTGCCTAACTATCTTCATTTTAAAATATACATATTATGTTCTTGACAAAACAAATGTTCCAGATTGAAGATGTTACAACAAAAAACAGCAGTTTCATATTCACTAGATGTAATGATATGTGATGTTAAGATAAACATTGCATGTGCATGTATATGTATATTTGCACCAAATTATAAAATAATGGATTTATTTGATAATATTAGATTGTTAACATAAATTTATTGTTTTCTTTAGGTGCTCCTCTCACGGAAAAAAGTCTATTAGTAAATAAAGATGAAGTCAAAATTTTTTAGACATAATTAAATTATATATTTAATCTCTTCATAAATGATAAAATTACACGTTAACTCACAAAAACAAAAAAAATATTTAAACCTTTAAAAATAATCAAATTTATACCGTCATTTTCATCTTGACCTTCGTGTAAACCGTCATCAACCTTCATATATCAACAGATTCTTTGATATGAATGAATTATTGAAATTTCTAAAATGATAAAACAACAAACGTCCTTTAAAACATTGTTCATCCATCTTTTATAGTTTTTTCTTTTTTCTTACATTGTTTTTCGTGGCCTAAATTCTGGTTAGAAAACTGAAATCTGTAAAGCCAACAACACAGTTCCAATCTCCAATTATCATTATATAACTTTTGAGACAACAAAAGTAAATAAAAGAAAAAAAACATTTCACAACCAATCTATAGTTTCATTTCATCAGTGTCATAAATCTGTCATGTCTGGCTTTGCGCGATCATTGCAGCTGATTTTGGAACCTTTTTTTTTTTTTTTTTCATTTTACTGCTTAGATCATCCTCTTATATGTCATTATAAAGATTTTTCATCAAAAAATTAATTTATTTACGAATTTTTATTATTCAATAGTTCCATTGAGTCTAGATTATTATCCGAAATATTATCAGAATTTATCGGATTCCTAAATAATAAAAAACTCTTTTAGCATTGTTTTTTTTAATTTGAATTCTTAATTAAATCTAAATTATTCTATTAAAATAATTGTAAAATGAATTAATTAATATAAAGTCAACAGGTCATTGACAGGTGTTAATCCATGCTTATAAAGGAGTCTCTTCTTTAGTCAAAAGGAGGTTTTATTATTACAAACAATATTATCCACATATAAGTTAGATAGGTATATTTAATTTTAGGATAAATACTAAATTATTAATAATTTTATGCTTTTTCATTTAATTTTAAAAATTATAAAATGGTCCTTAAATTATTCGAAAATATTTATTTAAGTCACTAGATTATTAAAATCTTTGTTGTATTGCCTTCTTTGTATGCATCGTTTACACAAATCGAAAGCTTTCATTGCATTTCTCTTCTACTGGTCAGTTTTTTTTTTTGGTGAAACTGTTTTGAATGTTATGAATTTATGAACCAAAATCTAAACAATTTTCTTCTCCGATCTTTGACATTGATTGTTAGGTCGACTTCAATCTAAGGTATGTTCTTTTACTTGTTGATGGGTACTAATCCATCGTACTAATTGTTGAATAGTCACATGGAGCTTGCTAGTCGAGTTTTTTTTTTTTTTTTTTTAAACTTAACAATCCAATGACTTAAATAAAAACTTATGAATAGTTTAATAACTTAAATGAAAACTTTAGAATAGTTTAAGGACCATTTTGTAATTTTTAAAGTTGAGTGACCAAAACATAAACTTACTAATAGTTTAGTGACTTAGAATGTAGTTTATCTTTTAATTTAATTTAATTTAATTAAGTTATAAAAGTTAATAATCCAAATGTAATCAATCGAACTTGAATTGACCCAAATTGAATTATCAAAACCAAAACAATCGAATTTAAAAATTATAAATCGAAATGATCCAAATTAAAATTGTTCGAAAATTTTAGAACTTGATCCAAATTACTCCGATCAACAAGTCTCAAAATTCTATTTTTCTAGGTGTTTCATGTCTAAAACATAAAAATAAAATATAATTCTTAAGATATTAAAAGTATATAAAATAAAAGAAACTACATCATTAATCACTAAATTATGTGTAATTTCTCATTTTGTTCACTTAATTAAAAAAAATACAACTTGATACTTGAACTATTCAAAAGTTTTTATTTAAGTCACTAGGTTGTTGAACTTTTTTTTTAAAAGTTTTGCAAGCGAGCTCTAATAAATATTTCAATGATTGATTCGATGGATCAATATTCATTGATAAGTAGAAGAACATATATACCTTAGATCCAAGTCGATTTGACGGTCAATGTCGGAGATCGAAGAAAAAAATTGTTTGCATTTTGATTTTTAAATTTGTGACATCCAAAGTTATTTCATAAAAAAAAAAAGAACTATAGAAGAGAAGAGGAAAGAGAGCTTGCGATTGGTTTAGGCAACGCGGACAAAAAAAACCATATAGCATCGATTTTAATAGCCCAGTGACTTAAAATAAAAACTTTTGTATAGTTTATTGGTCAAAACAAAAACTTACCCATAATTTAATGACTAATAGTATTTTCAAATTCATCCCATCAAAATTTAAAATTTACCTTATAAAATTTAAAAGTAAAAATGTATAACAAAACAAGGTTTGGAAATTAGATAGGTTAGGAAATAAGTCCACTAGGCATCTTTCCTATTAATAATGAGACAACGAAAGACAATCTAACAACTGATTTACTCAAAACCTCTTAAACAAATACTTTTCCACTCTCACTCTTTTCTTTTCTTTTTTGTCCTTTATTCAATATATATACACATATATATGTATATGAAAGAGACACCCACAAGTTCATGTCTGCAAATTTAAGCTTACAGACAAAGATAAAGCTTATAAGTGAAAAAGAAAGGCCAATCTCCCACAAGTACTCGAGTATATATATATATATATATATATATACACATATACATATAGGGAAGTTTTGAGTCAACTTCTATAGATGAATGTAGGGGCAAACCCCAGGATTTTGCGACAGAAAAGCTTAGATTGATTGGTTAATTTTTTGAGAGGATCAAAATGCAATTTCATTATATGAATTAAGGGAGCTAAGGCTTTTGCTTGTCCCTTTGAATCAGGGGGCGAAGTTAAAAATTTTATTTGAGGGGGTTGAGATAAAATTATAATATTTTGAAATGACCAAGGTTGATAATTTTGTGTTCAAACGCTTAAATTACATTATTAATTTTTTGAAGGGATCAAAATGTAAAATTTCTATTTATTTAAGAACTAAAAGACTTTGTTTATCTTTTATTTTCTTTCAAAAGATTTCAATTTTTTATACAAAGTTTTTCTAATGAGTTAATTTTTTAGATAATTACGTTTATTTTATTTAAATTTAGATTTATTTTTAATTTAATGTATTATTTATTTTATTATTTTTCACATGTAATTATCTTATTGGGTTATCTAAGTAATAAATTACATCTCATTAAAAATATTCCACATATAAAATTCCACGTCATTCCGTTAGTTTTTTTAATGGTACTTTCATTAAATCTGTTAGGAAAAGTAGATTGAAAAAAAAGAACAAAGGTTGATGGCAAAAAAAAGGCTAAAAAATACAATCAGGGCCATTTTGACAAAACATGTAAACGTTAGTGACCAAATTTATCATTAAGCTTTAAAACTATAATCTCTTGGGTTTATTACCAAAACGAATGTATTGGATTTTCCCTATATTTTATACAAAAATATAAAAAAATATAAAATTACCCTCAAAATAATATTTGTTATTTTGTAAGAATAATGAATTTTTGTTAATTTTACAGATGAGTTGATATTTATTTGATGGGTGACGCCAACTTAATCAAACTTTTAAATAACAGTATAGATAATAAATTTTAAGAAGGGCCTAGAAAACAAATTTTTCTTCATTTATATTTGAAGGACTAAAAAAACTTAAATTAAGCTATTAATATCTGAACCACTCCTTGATGAACGATATAATAATAAAAAGATTTCGATTTAAAAAAAAATATCAAAATACTACACATTAACTATATCTTTTAAAATCAAATCAAATCAAACCGTTATGTATGTATAATTATAAATGACAACCTATGGTTCCCAGAATTGTGAAATAGAAAGACAAAGATGAAATAAAAGTGAGATTAAACATAATGAAAAAGATCCCAAAGGTTGATTAAAGAGAATGTTCGTTTTAAATTGTAGTGGATTGATCATGCTTCTCATGATTATAAGTCAACTTAATTATATAAAAAGAAAATTAAGTGTGTTAATTTAAATGTGGGGATGCTAATCATTAAAAAGGGTCACATTTTAGAATCCCATTCTTATTATTGATTTGGTATAATATAAAGTTTTATGGACTTCTTTGGTTGTTGGACTCATCATTGCTCATCAACAACTTAAAACCTTACTTTTTAGTAACATTTTATATCATCCTCCACTTGGAACATTGGTTCTTTTTATTTCTTTTGTTTTAATTTTTGGGTTTTTTTTTTAATGTTTTAAAATTATTTAGGCAAGTCTTGTAGGGAAAGGGATAAAGAAGATGAAAAAAGGTAAAAAAAAAAAAAAATTGTTAGAAAGGGGTCTATGTTGGAGGATACAAAATTGTTAATTCCTTATTTAGAGGATTATATATGTCTTAAAGAAATTAAGGATGTGTAGGTTCGAGACAAGAAAATCGAACATCAGTTTAATTATTTAGGAGAAAGGAATTGAAATCACCCGATAACTTTTGTTTTGTAAGTTAAAGTAATTAAACCAACTTAATTTAATGAATTCGCTTGATGATTCAATTGTTGTTAATGCAAGAAGATGTGTGTTTGAATGTGCTGAAACGTATTATCTTCCTATATATGGATTGGGAAGGGGCTATGAATAATTTTAGATATTTTATTAAAAAAAGTAGATATAATCAAAACTTATAATTATACATAATGGATGTACCATAGGATTAGGTTTCATTAATTAGGTTGGGTGGATATAGGTATTTAGCTAATTTGGTTATGGGTTGGTTATGGTAATAGCGTTATTAAATTTATTGAATGGGTAGGATGGATCTAATTGAGTAAATAGAAAATTGATAATTATAATCTACTTAAACCAAACTAGATTTAATTGGTTAGATTTAATCGACCAACATCAATTCATCAAGTAAGTTAGTTAAAACCAACTTTTATGAATCCTGATTCCAAGTTTCGGAAGTTAGTTTGGCTTAGGGGGGAAGCCAAAATTTTTTTTAAGGGGCCGGATGAAATTTTAATTTTTTATAGTTTATATCTTTATAATTTGTAAAGAATTAAATCGAAATTTTATAATTTTAGGGGGGCCAAAGTGTAATTTTACTTTTACTAATTTAAATTTTTTAAAAATTTAAGAGCCTAAAAATAATTTTACATTTTGGGGGGGGCCTATGCTAGCCCCCTGCCGCCACGGTGGCTTAGAGGTGTTCATGAGTTAGGTTAGGCTAAAGTTTAGTTCCAAAAAGCTTCGAACTTGAATTCGAGTACGACCCACCTAGGCCCGCCAAACAAGCCCTTTTTATTTAAAAATAATAAAATTTTATTTAAATTTAATTATACAAATATTAATTTGAATATAAATAAAAAACTATTTTATGTTTTTCATTATTTATAAATAGTAAAACGGACTAACCCAGAATAGGTCGGGTCAATTAGACTACCTAACTCATGAACACCTCTAGTTTGGCCCGATCCATGGATGTTTACTTGGAAGGATAACATGGTTTTTATATTTGTTTTGTTGTGTAGGCCCATTGGGTCATGTAATTTACTAATAAATATATTGAGCCTGTAGTAAATATAAAAGCCCAATAAGATCATTTATAGTATAGGCCCATGGGCGCAAAACCCATATTTGAACACAAATGCCCAAAAGGGTAAAATTGTAATTATAAAACCAAAGACTACATTATTCAACTTCGTAAGACGAAAAACTGAAGGCGGTTTCTTATGCGATATGGCCCACCAAATAACCGAATCAAAGATACCCAAAACACCCCAAATATTAGTCAATTATTACAACGAAAACCTAGTTACCAAACATTGATTGAAAGGGCTTAGAACGTAATTGACCAATAACAAACTAGATCCCACTTAAACAGAAGTCAACCAAAGTCAAAAAAGACAATAAGAAAAAAAGAAACGTCACCGTTTTGAGAGGATATAACGGTCATTTTGTTAAAGAACACCGAGAAAAATGAATATTTTGCAGTTGGGCAGGTGGGTAACAATAAAGGAGCAAAAAAGGAAAAAAAAAATATAAACTGAAAAAAAGAAAAGCCCCAAAATATGGAGGATGAAAAAGAAAGCAACCGTCAAGACTCTCCGGCGGCTGGTGGTA
The DNA here is from genome assembly GCF_025698485.1 of Gossypium arboreum. Lineage (NCBI taxonomy): Eukaryota > Viridiplantae > Streptophyta > Magnoliopsida > Malvales > Malvaceae > Gossypium > Gossypium arboreum. The sequence goes on along the minus strand of NC_069079.1, from coordinate 129,368,245 downwards.
GTGGTTCTGGTAGCGGTGGTGATGAGTTGGAGCTTATTGTGGCTGAGTCGGAGCTTGGTGGCGGTGGTGGCAGTGGTGTGGGTGGTGGTGGCGGGAGTAGTAGTAATAATAATAATACAAGAGTGAAAGGGCCGTGGTCACCGGAGGAAGACGCGGTGTTGAGTCGGTTGGTGGCGAAGTTCGGGGCGAGGAATTGGAGTTTGATCGCCCGAGGAATTCCGGGTCGGTCTGGGAAATCGTGTCGGCTTCGTTGGTGTAACCAGCTTGACCCTTGCCTTAAGCGCAAGCCTTTCACTGGTAATTTTTTTCTTCTTTTATTTGAATGAGGATTTGGATTTTTTTAGTTTGGGTTTTGGTTGTTCTTAAATGGGTAGTTGTTGGTTCTTTGTTTTTTTTGTTTTTGATTTAGATAGTGAAAAAAGATTGTGTTTTTATTTATGTTTTTCTTTTTTCTTTTTTTTTTTTTACATTTGGATTAATGTTTGATTGATTGATGATGTTTGGTTTTGTAGTTGGTTTTTAAACAAATGCTGCAGCTGTTCCAAGTTTTGTTGGATTTTGGTACTTTATTTGTTACATTGTATTGTAAAGGCTGTATCTTTGTTTCTTAGTAGGAAATTTAAGTTCTAGAGTGTGATATCTATTAGGCCTTAGTGAAAATTGTTGTCTTATCGGCTTGTTCCAATTCACGAAGATGTATTCAGTACAATGCCTGTTATCGAGAACACCATTGGTATTCTTTTCTTATGCCATTGGAAGCGAGTTGAAGCTGAAATCATCGCTATCGCCATATGCCAGTTCATTTTACTTTTAACCCTTTTATGCTACATGTCGTATACTTAGAATAATGCATCTTTGCCTACTTGATCTTAGCTTCAAAGTTTAATAAGAAGATGATAGGATGTATGTAGGTCTTATGTTTGTATCTTGAAAGTCTTTTTTAAGCTCAACTGCCATTGCTTTTCCTTCTCGTGTGTAATGAAGGTGTCTTTGGGTGCCATCGGAAGTTAGTTGAAGCTGAAACGATCACTCCAACCCACAATCTCACAAAAGAATGTTTGGGGTTATCGAGGGTAATATGTACATTTTGGGAGATAAGTATCATATTGTTTGTTAATTATTCCCGGAGAGTGGAGATAAAGTCGGTGTGGTGTATGTAGAACAATGCATCTTTGCCTAGTCGATCTTAGTGACAGATTTCTATTGCCTTATGCAATGTGTAAATCATCACTTAGAGCAACTCCCTAATTTCAGCTTCCATTTCATTAACGGACTGGAGTCTTATCATACTAATGTTTGTGGTCATGCGCCCGAGTTTGCCTTTATGTTATGAAACTTAGAGTTTTTTTTGGAGACGAGTCAGAGGTTTCATTCTTGCTGTCATTATGCCGCTGTTAGAAAAGATGCCATAAAAGTGAATATTTTCTGATAGGAATTTCAACTATGCAGATGAAGAGGATCGAATCATAATTTCGGCTCATGCAATCCATGGCAACAAATGGGCTTCGATAGCAAAGCTCCTTCCAGGTAGAACTGATAATGCTATTAAGAACCATTGGAACTCTACGTTAAGACGTCGATGCATGGAGCTAGGTAGGTTTAAGCCTGGACCAGCTGATACGATGGAAGATGGAAGCTTTGAGAGAACAAAAGCTTCCTCGGAAGAAACACTTTCGGTCGGAGATATAAACCACTTCAAACATCTTGAAGGAAGAGATATGGTGATGGACGATAGACGGAACTTACAAGAAGACAAACCTCCGATACAAGAGGAACAGTTTGCCATTGAACCGAAAAACCATCCTGCCGTTTGTCGTCCAGTTGCACGTGTTAGTGCATTCAGCCGTTATAACACTCCAAGCAGTTCTAGAACTGAATCTGGAATGACAAGTAGAATCCCGGTGCAAGGGCCTCTGGCTCAATCATCCAGGCCAGACTGGGGAGTTGGAAAAATCCTAGAAGATCTTCGTTGTGAACCCGTCATTCCCTTGCGATGTGGTTTCGGTTGCTGTTCAACTCCTTGTGGGGGTCATTCCCGTACTTCATTGTTAGGGCCTGAGTTTGTTGACTATGAGGAGCCCCCCATTTTTTCAAGTCACGAACTAATCTCCATAGCAACCGATTTGAACAATATCGCATGGATAAAAAGCGGTCTTGAGAACAGTTGCGTTAGGATCCCGAGCAATTCAACAAGCCAGAGAATGTCTCAAGTATCGGATATACACACAAAGAGTGACCCTATGTGTTTCAGCGATGGACAGAGCAAGTTGACCGGAATGTCAACGGAAGTTCTACCTACACAAACGTGTACAATGCGATCTGAAGTCGAGGGTTTGAGCTAAAGATGATGAAGAATCAATATATATAAAGGAGTGACCATCTTGCTCTTAAAATTTTTTTTGACCTATGGTTTTTCGTATTGGAGGGTATAGATTGATATATTGCTGAGTTGTTTTTATATATATATATATATATATATATATTATATTTGATCTCTTCTGATAAAGAGATCATGAATTTTGGTTTTAGGTGAAGATATGTAAAATATGTTTCTCAATAATTAACCTAATGTTTGCATTTTTCTTAGCTGTTTTTATAGGTAAAATGCTTCTTAATTTTAGATTAAAGTCAGCTATTAATCTTTGTTGTTTGCTAAAATTGTGAATTTAGCCTCGATATTTTAATTTGGTCATTTTTAGTCATTATATTTTTAAAATTTAAATTTTAGTCCTTTCCAAATAATAACTATTAAATTTATTCAATTTAAGTTTTGATATTGACAAAGTTTGATGTGAGAAACATAGCTATCATATGTATAATGCTGTATTAGCTCTTTATTTTCGCATATTGCTAGTTAAAATTATGGAGACTTAAAATTTACAACTATACGTATAGTACAAAACTAGTAATTAAATTTAACTAAACAGATTTAGCTACCATCGTTTGGGTTGGGATTAACATTTCAAAACTCGAAAAGCATAGAGACTAAAATTGAATAGCTCGAAAAATATAAGAACTAAATTTGATTAAATTATATGGATTAAATGTACAAGTTTTACAAAGTACAAAGACTAATAGCAAAATTTAACCTTTTTTTTTTTTGTACATTTCAATGTACAAGATATCTTTTAATAGTAATCAGTAAAACAACCATGAAAGTTTGTATTAAGAGTTATATTGTATTTTGTCATCTTTACTAAAAATGAGTAAATCAATTTTATATATTAGATCAAAGAGTAAATTAACATTTTCTATTAAAAGTTCGATTCATTTATATTTTTAAAAACTAGCATGGTCAATAAAATAATTAAACAATAACACGTAGCATACTACCTCATACTAAAGATAGATGAAAATTTTAACAAATAGATTAATTTACATTTAAATCTAAAATGCAAAAATTAATCAATTAATTTTTAATGAAGAGAACAAAATATAATTAAATACTTAAAATCGTTATAGGTAAAGATAATTCATGTAAATTATATATTTATAAAGTATTGTGTTTTTAATCTACACTTTTTGTTAACCCTAATGCTGTAACCAAAAATGTAAAAGAACTGACCAATCATATCATGCGACAGTAGTTATAGGGTCAGTGAAGACAAAGTTCTTGGAGCTGCTCATTATCTTCTGGAAAAATGAAATACCTTCTGGATAAGGTTATAGCATCTAAAAATAGGTATTTTTTTTTAAATTTGGTCCATCAAAATTCTTTTATATTAATCTTGAAATTTGATTTTTTTCTATTTTAATTCATGCATGTTTATATAAAATAATAAATTTTAAGTAACAACCTTAGAAAAAAGTTAATGTGAAAAAGAAAATTCAAGGATTAAATTGAAAAATAAATTCAAAGAGAGAAAGTTGTTTTTATTTCAAGATAAAATGCTTTGATTTTATCATAAATACTAATCTTTAAAAACTTAATTGAGTTGGTGTCACTCTTTAATCCGGCCACCAACTCAGTTAAAAATCGATAAAATATACATATGGTAGAATTTAAATCTACACTAATTACATTAGTAAAACTTTTAATTTATCACTAGGCTAAAACTTTGTTTTGATATTTTTATTTTATTATGAATATTTTATTATCTCAACATTGACTCAAGATTGATGGCAACACTATGATAAACAATTTATTCTATCCTTTTATTTTAATAACGTACATATTTTATGTATTATTATTAATTAATTTCAAACTATCGTTTTACTATTTATTATATATTATTTTTAAATAGATATTTATATTCTAAATTTATGGTTTTCATGTTCATACATGTGTAGTGGTAAAAACAATAGGCTAGCAGAAGCCCCAATCCTCTAAAATGATTTTTTATTATTATTTAAGAATTTTTATAATTGATAAAATTTTAAATTAGTAATAACAAAATTATACATTGACATTTAAAATGATAAAAATTGATTTAATATTTTAAAATTATAAAAATATAAGTTATTAAAATTGTGAAATTATATTTTTACTATCGTAAACTATCGTAAAAAGAATACAACTTAATTCCGATAAAAAAAAGCTTTTTTATTACACTTAGGGTTAGTTTGAATGGGCAGTGGGGTGCGGTGCGTTTAGCTTACTTTTTGTTTCACGATATAGTGTAACTATAATATTTAATCTTACTATCACCGCTATTTTTACGCTAACCGCGAAGAAACGCACCGCATGTAACATAAAAAGTTTAGGTGAAAGATATTGGTCTTAAATTAGGGTAGGTTATTGGTTTTATAAAAAGGTTAAAAATTTTGTTTATTAAATGAAGAATTAATTAATGCTCGACTAATTAAATTAATAATGTTTCTGTATATAATTATCTATGATAGCCGATTAAATCTTAACTCGATTAGCATGAGTATTATTATCAACGTAAAAGAATATGAATTCAAGTACATAAAAATATATTATCTTTCTATTTATAAATTACAAAAAAATTATACTTAATTTTAAATATTACATTAAAAAATAAATACGATCAAAATTTATAATAAAATTATTTAAGAAATCATCGGTGATAGCACTAAAGGAGACAAAGCAAGAGTCTTGACAAACTTTTATATAATTTCTCTAAAGATTGTAAGATTATAAAAAAAGTCCATTGTGTTTAAATTCTGAAAAAGTAAGAAGAAGAAAAGCAAATTGATTAGGTGTGAAGGGTGAATAGTGATGGATAGGGGTGTGATTCACTTTTTATATTCTCAAAAATTACAATAATGTAGGGTGGTGGCAGGCCGTGTCTGCCGCTGTTTTTGTCTTTGACCCAGTTGTGAAAACACCCATCAAAATCCATCCTTTGAATACTGACATTATTTTGTCACTCTCAATTTAAAGTTGATAGATTTTTTTGGTTCATCAAACAAAGTAATACATGCATACAACCAATCTATTTTATGTGCTGTAATCTCTTCTTAAATTGTGATCATAATAGAAGGGTTAAATCAACAGTTGGGTGAAGTGTGACTGTTACACATTTTATTTGTTTATTTATATGGTTGAAAGTTCGATTTTTAATTACGAGAATGAAGTATATTTTATAATTAGTTATTTAGGTTTTTGGAAAGTATATGTAACGAATGTATTAATTATTATTGTTGATGATGAATATATTGGTTACAATAAAAAAAGAATTAAATTATTTTAGGTGATTAAATTTGATAATTATTCTCATAATTTTGTCTAAGTTGATCACTGAACTTGACAATTATTCTTATATAGAATATAAATTTCTTTTGATTTAAGTTAATCATTGACATTTTTTTAAAAATTTTAAAATTCAGATCTCAACGTGAAACTTAAGAAAAAAATCCGCCATTGCGTCATAGGTTCCATTTTGGATATTTTAGGTTGCTTCTAACAATGCCTTGCTATGGTATAAACAAAATTTTCAAAATCAGATCAATAATCAGAAACTAATAAAATATTATTTCAGTTGAATATATTATTAAAATTTATAAAATAAAAATATTTAAAAATAATAATTGTTTAATTTAACTAATTTTAAATTTAATTTAATAATTTTTAAAATCGATATCTTAATTAATTTTTAATCCAATTGATGGATCCAAACGCATTGATTCGAGGCGAGCATGCTTAAAAGTACTTGAGAAGATATTATTAAATTGTGGTACACTTTTTAATTATTATTATTTGTTTGTATTGATGAGGTGCCATTTCTTAGTTATCTTTGCACTCAATTATTATTTTTCTATAAAATCAATAAATTTCTTTTTCAAAGTTGAGAATACCCTATGTAATTATAAAATTTTATTAAAAAAACAGGGGTAGTTTCGGAATTTCTGCTTAAGATTTTTGGGATGTGTGGCATCAAAATCAAATGATGTGTAATTAAAACAATAGCCTTTAAGAGAAAAAGGCAACCAAGCAAGCAAAGACAAAACACACTTACATATATAGAAAACATGATTGCTTCATTTGGGTCACTTCGATGAACTATTTTCATTATATTAGTTTTTATGGTAAAAATATTTAAAAAGCAAATAATTCAAATTTTTATGTATTAAATTAAAAATAAATAAATTTTTATTAAAATTTTTATTTATATTTATTATTAAAAATTAATTATGTACATTAAAATGAAGTACTTTAATTATTCGGTTATTTTATCAACTAATTTAGTTTTAATTAGAAATAAATAAAATTTTTAATATAATAGACTAATTTACTCTTGAATAAAATATAATTTAACTTATAATATAAAACCCTTTATAATACTTTTATCGTATGTTGATTGATTTAAGTTTGAATGATGTGAATTAAAAATTACTTGAAGTAAATTTTAATATAGTTGAGAGGGGTTGATTTTTTTAGAAAAAAAATTCGAAATGTCATCTGTTAGACAATTGATCGAACCTCTAACAATGATTGATATCAAGCTCGAGTGTTTGTGTTTAATTTTATCATCAAATTTTATTTATTAATTTCGATAAAAACTTCAAAAGATTCATGGAGTGGAAGTACCTCACCACCACATTTGTGAATAAAATGAGTATTAAGGCGCTCTCATTTCGTGAATCTCGCAATGCTATCGTCGGAATTAAAAGATAAAATTTGAAAATAAATTTAACTATAGACACCCTAAACTTAATACCAACCATTGTTGAATTTACCCGATTATCCAACAAATATTACTTTAAAATTTTCTGCCAAGTTGGTTTATAGAATATTTTTCCTTCAAATCTATGTATATTTCTACATGAGATCTTTTCTTCTTGTTCATGGTTCTCTCTCTTTGTTTCACAGAGAGAGAAAAGAGGGACAACACCAACCATTCTTAAAACAGTGTTTACCAGCCAAAAGAAAAAGCCTCTGTAAAACAAACAGAGCTACTAATGCATAGTTAAACTCAACTAGCTTTACTGTCGGAAAATTTGATGAATTTTTTGTTTGTAAGAACAATTACATGAAGATTCAAAAACTGGGTCTTAACCAAAATGGAACAATCTTTACCAAAACAACCCCAAGGAGTCATCATCGCCATTGATGCTGTTGATGAAGGAACAGAGCAACAAGAAGGAAACCTGACAGGTAACGAGGAACAAGAAGACAGCAGCCGTCACTGTTCTTCTTCTTCTCTGGAACTGGATCTTGAGTCTGGGGTATTGTCTGAAACCAAGTCACATTTAGCAAAAGAACTGGAAAGAGATTGCAGGATTTGTCATCTCACTTTGGACCCGATCAACCATGAATCTGGTGTTCCTATTAAGTTAGGTTGTTCTTGTAAGGATGATTTGGCTGCTGCTCATAAACATTGTGCTGAAGCTTGGTTCAAAATCAAAGGAAACAGGTAAGTAATTCATCAAACATTGTCACCGTCTTTTGTCTTCACTGTCATGATTTATGTATATCTTGCTTGAATCTTCAGTGATTTTTGGGACTGAAATGGAAATGCAAGGGCTTTATGTAACTAAATTGAAAAAGTGGTCAAAACAATGGTGGATCCATGATTTTTATTTTAAGGTTATTTTGGTTCTGTTTTTATTTTTGCCCTTTTTGACCTTTTTTTATGTTTTTATTTTTGGTTTTGTTCTGTAAGAAAAAAAGTTGAGGAATCTTTTGTTGTTAATGGCCCGGAAATACAATGGGGGAGAATATATAATCAGAGAATATTTTTTCTCTGTTTTCTTAGATTATTAAGTAAGGACTTTAGTTTTGAACATCGAATTTGGTATTTTTAAGAATTATTTATCATATGGTATTGTTTGATTATTCTGTTAGTTATGATAGTTTTTAACATTATGAATGAATAAAATTTTTAACAGAAAAGATGAATTTGCTATTTGATCTTTAATATATAGAGATTAATTTATCTATTTTTTAAATAGACCGGAAAAAATGCAAGTACAGCTGCCTCTATTATACTTTTTCCGAAAGTGGGTTTATCTTCAAAGGTGCAAATAATCAACATATTCATTCTATATTACTTCGATCCTTCATTTTTTCCTTGAAATATCCGTGTTTAACACTTGTGTATAATGTATAACTAGACTTTAACTACGTGGTCTCGATGCTGTTTATTGCCTTAGCATCTTTGTGTTTCATTTTTCTTGAAGTAGTCGTGTTTGATACATTCTAAACATATTCCGACATGGTATAAGTGTATGATCTTTCAATGTAAGGAAAAAGTTAAGCGGAAGCTTGTGTAATTGACATTTACTCTCAAATCCGAGTAACATAGATGAACAATCTGTATCTTATATGTTTCAATGTCTCATTATCTCAGAACTTGTGAGATTTGCGGATCAACAGCTCGGAATGTTGTTGCTGCTGCAAACGAAACCGACACGATGGAGCCATGGAACGAACCGAATGATTCTGCAACAACAGCAGCAACAACGGCTCCCGTTTCCATTCATGGTGTGGAAACCCGAAACTTTTGGCAAGGTCATCGGTTTCTAAATTTCCTGTTAGCCTGTATGGTTTTCGCCTTTGTTATCTCTTGGCTCTTTCACTTCAATGTACCATCTTGAAATGCTTTGTATCCAAGCTTGCGGCACCTGTTTACGGTACGATGATCAAGATGGTGCCTTGACATGCCTCACGGTTTTACAATCGAGCTCCATTTTCGGGTACTCACGATAGTTAAAACCGTAAGCATGATGTTTATATTAGTATCGTCGAGATTGAATGAAAGTGTGTAAGTTATGGTTTTTGCTGGGTTTAAATTCACACAAGCAAGGTTATCAAACGCTTTGTAGTTTATGTTTTGCATATTGAAGCTTGTTTACAACAAATGCTTCTTTTTTTTTTTTTTTTTTGAATGTGGTAAAAGCAATTATGATGTTTGTGAGTTGTATTTGTGAAGGAAATGTAAATAATTTTTGTATTGAATTTGGTGTAAATATTTTATGGTGTACTTGGCGGAAAGCCGCTTCGTTGTCGTCGGTTTGCTGCCGCCTTCTTTCCCTCCCTCCTCCCCTTTTCATTTTCCTTTTTTCGTTATCTCTAGAGTAATTCTCTTTTGGTTTTGGTTTCGGTGGTCTGGTGACCCTAAAGGGCGATGCAAGTGGTGAGACAAAGGGCGGTGCAAGTGGTGACAACAAAATTTTTAGAATTAAACAGGTGGTTGAATCGATTAAGTTATTGATTTTTGGCTTAATTGATTTTTTAACTTGGTTCAATCGGTTAATACTAATTTGTAGGTCAACCGATTCAACTTCTCTTTGGATTGATATCCTGATTGATTTAATTTGGTTTTGAAAACAATGGGTTATGGCACTGAGGTCACTTTGGGGATGCTGTGTTGCCTCCTTGTCAAGGGGATGGATTGAGTTCCTTGGGGCTCATTTCCCACCTGATGTAGAACTTTTTGAGGAGGGACCAACGTTGACAATGACACTGTCAAGTCCTCAGACAATGGATGGGTGGTTGCTTGAGCCGCTAGGGATGGTGATGGGCGGCAAGTCGGCAACACTGATCCTTGGTTGCCTTTTCCTTTTGTTGTGTTTTACTTATTTTTAAGGCTTTGCTTTCTCTATTTTGAAAGGCTCTCTTCAACCCAACCCTTGCTGCGCCAATTAAGAGTCTCTCCCGTAGACTTACCGCTCACCAAGATGCCATTGGCTCCTTTTTAGATTTTCACTCCACTGTACCATTATGATCCAACCCAAAAAATATGACCTTTTAACCTAAATGACTTAAACTCATTATTCGAAACCAAAGACTTGATTTAAATTGATTCTAAGTCAAAATTAATTTGACCCACCTAATCAATAAATCGACAAATAACTTGATCCGACATCCATCCAAAGTATAATTTATATCTATATATTGTTTTCATAAAATGGGGAAAAATTTTACAAAATATATTGTAGAAAAAAACTAAGGTCTCAAATACACAAAACTTGGCATTTTTCATATGCTGAGGGCTACAAATTGGATACATATTATAGTATCAATATTTACAAATTAATATTACAAGGAATTCAAATTTAAAACAGTTCATCATCATCATCATCATCTGAGGATGATATATCGTCACATTCATCAACATCAATGGCAACAATTTTGGATCCATGAACCCTACTAGAGCGATCGTTTCTGAGCTTAAACGGCAACCGTACGTCACTTGGGACGATCCCGAACCCTTCCTCTTCTTTCTTCAAATCCCCGGGGGGCAAAAAGCAATCCGTCGACAACCCTTTGATGTTAAAATCGACTTCTTCAATTGTCCAAACCTCTTCCATCCTAGTCCTCGAATGACTCTCGGAGTTCTCCCCGAACCGGAACAACGAGACACGAGTGTGGCCAGCATGCGCGATGTTGATAGCATCTACGGTTCGGTAGTCTTGGATAGAGGACTCCATTGTTGTTTCCCAAAAGACACCATCGTTCCCCGGGGATTTGATACGTAAGAGATGGGAGTCTTCGAGTTGGATCAAGAGACCGGTTCTTTGGCTAAAGCAACCCCAAACCGTGTGACGAATGATCTCTACGTTGCTGCTGCTTCGAGCTCGTAAAGCCGAAGGTTCGGCCTCCAGTTTTAGGACGAAACAGTCTTCGTCATCGATCGTTTTCTCACCAACACAAACCGAATTCGTGAACAGATTTGCCGTCGATCGCGGATCAAGACCCTACCAAGTGGCATGAGATGATATTTAGTAAACAAAATCAAACTGAAAGACGACAAAATCATAAATTATGTATCTCATACGAGTATCAGACATGAGTAAGTCCGAACTTACCATGCCATAGACCAGATTGAAGTGGGTCATATTGCAAGTAATAGGTCAAAAGTTTATTAATAATTGTTCACATGAAACACTGACCCAAATTCTCAAAAGCAAAATAGATTATTTTCCCTTTGAATTTTATAAAATTATAAATTAACCTTCTAAAATCATAAAATTTTAATTTAATCCTTTAAAGATTAAACATGGAAATCAGTGAAAACTAAAATGACCCAAATCAATTAACAACCCGAATATGTCGGATCGAATGATGAAGAAAGGTTTGATCCGATTCGATACCTGTAAGAACCGCCGGAGGGGTCTAGGTGGACCTCTAGAAGCATGAGAATGGTGCCAAGGTGTTTGTCTCCAAGCCACTTTCCCATCGCTACCGGCACTGATTTTACAGCCGGAAACCACCAGTTCAAGGCACCAAAGCTCCGGCCTTTTTTGCCACAAAACGAAACCACCGACCTCACCACCGCCGCCGTGCCGCAAATTCCTCACCTTAACAACCTTACTATTCACACTGCCTTCACCGGCACTAAACTCCGAAGCAGCCATTTTCACTTTCCCCATAGCATACATACTATCAATACACCCCAATGCCTTTTCACCACCAACCGCAGCAATGTATTGTTTCACTATATATTTCGCCATTGAAGCTTCCTACAAAATGAAACAAAACCCAAAGTTCATAAACATAAAAAAAGACAAGATTTTGATTTGGTAATGTTAAAGTTTATAAATCTTCTTACAATGGGATGATCTTTTATGTTCTTGGTAATGAAATGATCATTATGATTGATAGGGAGAGGGATCAATGGAGCACCAATAACACCAAGCAAGAGTTGAATCTCTGTGTTCCTACCACCAAAAACAGTCACCATTGAAGGTCTTTGTTGTTCGGTGTTTGGTTTTAAAGTCATCCATGATTTCATGTTTTGCCATGATCGGTGATTGCTTGTCTTGTTTGAAACAAACATTTCTTCAGGGATTGGTACTTCCAAGACTGTTTCCAACCCATCTGGGAGATCATAATTTGGACAAAGTTTCCTCATTTGATGAAAGGAAAAAATGGGGGCTTTTGTGTGTGTTTTGGCACTGAAAAATAGGAGAGTATGAAAGTAGTAAAGAAGAGAGGATTGGGATGAGAGGGAGATAAAAAGAGGAAGAAGATAGCTGGTGAACAATGTACATCAACAACCGACCACTTTGGTCCCTTTGTAACGTGGTTTGCTTTGTCCCTGTCGTGTTTGCACGCTTTTCTCTCTCTGTCTTTGTTTCAAGCATATATATATATATATACACAGAAATATTTCTCAAATCTTTGGTTAATCAACAAATATACATGTATGTGTTTTATATATATATATATATATATATATATAGTATTGTTAGCTTTTGTATTCTAACTTAACACCCATGTTATATTAAGTAACTAATTTTAAACCAGTCAATGGATCTGATTTTTAATTTAATTGTAAAATTTAATCATATCAGTCTTGAATTTCTTCTAATCTAAAATGATTTAAATAATTAATCCGAATTAATTCAATCCAAAATGACTAAAATTTAAAATTATTTTAATTTTATAACTTTACAAAAATTTTAAAATTCAAATTGATTCAATCTAAATTAATTTGACCCAAAATCTAATATAATCTACCTAATTCACAAGTTTATATTACTTTATTTTTATCTATTTATTAAGTTTTTGATGTGCTAGTCTTTTTAATCCTATTACTAGGATTTTGATGTCTTGAAAAGGTTGATAAAGGTTCAAAATTCGATATTTAACATATGCTAATCACTTTTTATTTGATTATTAGGGTTTATTTTTATCTTTCGAGAAGGTCGATAAAAGTTTAAAATCGATATTCAACATAGATTAATCACCTTTTATTTGATCATTAGGACATGTCTCAAGAAAATTGATAAATATTCGAATTTAATATACTTAAAAGTTAAATAAAACTAAACCTATTTTTACTCAATTTGTAGATTTTAATATTTTTTATCTACATTAATTATGTACTTCTTTCAGTGTTTTCTTAAGACCGTTGTACTTAATCCATAAGAAAAAGAAACCCTTTTTCAAGCTTTTTGACTTATAAAAACAGATAGAAAATGAAGCTGACATTCACATTGGATTATATTAATTTTTTTTTTTTTTTGGGGTGGGGGGGTGGTTTGATCCTTTAATTTATTAACATTTATAAATTTCTGAGTTTATGTGAACTAAAAAACAAGAAAGTCAATGGGAAAATACGACAATTACAAGTAACCCAATATAGAAAAATCCTGCAAATTAATTTAAAATTTAATTCAATTGTGTTATTTTCTCTTAAAGGAACTTCCTTTTCAAAAAGGTTGAAACTTGAAAATGAAAGCCTGGCAGAATAAGATGTATCTCGACTCACCAATTTTCAGTTAAAAGGGTCCTACAATTTTTGGACTTCAATTCAACAAGGAAATAATTTTTTTTTGGTGTAATTCTAAATTTCATCCATTTATTTTATTAAAATTGAGAAATTAGTTTAATTGGATAACACTGTTAAATTTTATCGTTAAATTATTGCTTGAAAGTCAGAACTTTATATACAGTAAATTAGTTAAAATCAATTATTTAAGTTCTCGTACTTGTCAATAATTAGACTAACTTCTCAATTTTCTTTATAATACGTAGTTCAATTGGGCAACATTGTGAAACCTTGTTCTTAAATTGTACCTGAAAATTAGCGGTTCAACCATTTACATACTTGTGTTTATCAACAACGGGATTAACTTATCAATGTTCATTTAAAATATGAGGACCAAATTTTGATAAATTAAAGTAAAGGGGGTTGATTTTTAATTTTAATAGAGTGAGGGATGAAATTTAGAATTAAACTTTTTTTTTCCGTTTGTCCCACGTATACGATTAGATATGTATATATTGACAATTTGACATCCCAATTTCCACCATCTTTTTCTCCTAAAATTTCTCCGAAAAGGTGAAATTAAATTTTTGACAGCTATTTACTACCCGATCTTAGTTAATTTTTTGGCATAATATTTATATAGTTAGGTTTATATTAATTCCTTATATCAAATAGATATTTTGTTTTTATTTATATATTTCAACAAGCATAAAAAAGGTTAAATTTAATGTTCATTAAAATATTATTATACCCAAATGTCAACCAATTCAACAACTTTGATTATGATATGTTCGGAATTCGTGACTATTTTTCTCGATAATGTTATTTACAAAGTTCAAATTTGAGTCTTCCCCTTAAGAGTTCAATCACCCAATCACTTATTTGCTAGTTTTGATTTATTTTAGATTATGTATTTTAATTATCAATCGATAATGCATTGTACTGATTGATTCGAATAATTATAACTATGGTTATACTCAGATCTATACTTATAACTTTTTATTAAAAAGCTAAAGTGTACCTAAAATTGATTAATTAGAAAAATTATTCTGTACATTATGAATAGAATTTTTGAATTCTTCAGACAAAATTTTAAAGAGTAACACGTGTCTTATTTAATAAGAAAATAAAAATATTTCAATATATTTAAATTTACGTTTTCTTATATTAACCATAATTCAGATGTAAATAAAGTTAAACCTAAATTCAAAATTCGAAGCAACAAATCTTGAGAAACAAAAAGTTTTGGGGAAATTAAATGGATAAGAATATGCCTTTAACTTATTTTATAAATAATTAATCAAACACCTTTAATCAAAATTAAAAGGGAAAAAGTAAACTTAAACATGGCTTGTGCCACAGCATGCGACCGACAACTTGATTGATGTCTTAAGGCATGGTGGTTTGGGGTAGAATCTATTTCCCTCGGCCGCCATTGCGGTGCTATTATTCTCCAAATCAAAAATAATAATGTATTCTTAATTAGTTTAATTAATCTCAAAATTATTTATATCTTCTCAAATAATAGATTTTTATTATTATTAAGGGTAAATTATAATTAATATCACTAAATTGTTAATAAATTTACGTTTTAGTTATTTAACTTAAAAAATTTCAATTGAGTTATTAGGTTGTTAAAATCGTTGTTGTATAGCCTTCTTTGTTTCCATTGCTTGTTTTATTCGAAAACTCTCTTTTCCCTTCTCTTCTACAATTCAATTTTTTTTTTATGAATGCGAAATTGTGAACTAAAATCTAAACAAATTTTTTAAGGGTATTGATTCACACTAGTAATCATCGAGTCGTTGTTTCGAGTTTGTTAACTGAACTATTTTAAAAAAAATTAATAGCCCAATAATTTAAATAAAAATTTTCAAATAGTTCAGTGACTTAAATTGAGTGATCAAAATATAAACTTACTAATAGTTAGTGATCTTGGGTGTAATTCACCCTTAAAATATAATATTAACTTCATATCTTGTATCACGACAAGTGTATTGCTAAACCTTTATTAATTATTATAATATTTTTGTTTATTTAGATTTTTAATTAAATAAAATATGAAATAAGACTCAAGAGAATGAACCCAATCTCCTTCAAATCCAATCATGTAATGCACGTTCATTGAAAATATTTTAATAGATTTTTATTTTTTATTTTGTTTTTTATTTAGGGCTGTGGGTTTGTTTTATTACAAAAGATTCTTAGTATTTTAAAAAAGATTTTTAATGTCTAAGATTGAGGTAATAAGACATTCTTTGCCCTGGATTGTTGGTAGTGAGGGACCTATATTATTGATCTTATTTTTGGATTTTTGTTAATAATTTTGGATTTTGATCATGTAGAAAAATAATTAAGGCAACAATTATATGTTTTGTTCTTATCTTTCAATTTTTCCTAATTTTTACTATTTTTTATAAATATGTTTACGAGTTGAGTTAATTGATATATAAATTTGAAAATATTTTAAGCGATTTAAACTGAATATTTGAATTTAGTTGGACAATTCGTTTCATTATTGATATATGTATAAGATATTGGTGAAACAATTAGGGTTTTTTATTGGTAAAGATAAATTAGTGTAATTATCATATTTTGAATTTTAATATGGGTTACATCAAATATTATAATTTTTTCAAAATTGATTATTATATATATATATATCAACAAGAAGATTGCTAGATGCAATGATGATCTTTAATTTCCTAGAAGCACTTATGTCAAATGATTTTACCTTAGGAAACAAGTGATAACCTAAACCTTCCTTTATGGATTTTTAAAAATAAATTGGTGTAATTTCGGTTTTAGTCCTTTTGATGTATCCGAATTTGATATTAATCTATTTTTATTATGTTATTAGTATGTCCAAAGTTGCTTTTGTTAAAATAATTTTGACTGACATGCAAATTTATTATTAGTTGAGCATAATTTGATCGAATCTCCATTTAGCTTTGATCGTGAAAACTATAAAAATAGAATAACCAAATTATGTCAATTTAAATTAAGGAGATTAAACTCTAATTTTAAACATAGTGGAAGGACTAAAACCATAATTAAATCGAAATCATTATGCTTAACCAATATGAACTAAATTGTAAAAATAAACAAAACAAATTTTTAGAACCACATGCTTTGCCTCTTTAGTAGGGTTAAGGGAGAGACAAAAGGCATAAAATCACTCACAATCTAACCAAAATCTTTAGAAATAAAGTCATATAAAAATCTAATTATAAATTCATGATTCAATTTCCTTTTTGAAAAAATAATAATAATATTATTATAGAAATGCAGCCCCTCGTGTAGGGTATAATAAAGCCAAGATTACATTATTTTTTCTTCAAAAAGAAAAAAAAAAAGGAATCCAATGAATAATAATGAGTGATCTCCCACTTATTGAGAGAAAAAAAAGTTTTGATTTTTATTTTTTTAATCATAAGTATTTCCTTGTTAAAATTCATCAAATTGGAATATGTTGATTAGACTGTCATCATGTGACGTGGCATATGATTAACGAAAAATAAACTCATTGAGTTTGCAAATTTTAATAGAAATTACCAGTGGTTATAATGATTGGATTAGAAATTTTAAATTGTAAGATTAGGAGGGTTGAAATTTTAAATTTTAATGTATAGGGATTAAATCTCGAATTTTATAAAAGTATAAGGAGTAACAACAAATTTTAAGCTTTTTTAAAAATTATGGATTAAATTGATAATGTTTGATGTGTTAATTGGGTTTTGATTTGGAATTTAATTAAGACTAATCCTCAGCGACAATCACGGCATGTTCATAGCAACTATTGGTGTATACTGACATCAATTTGACTAATTAATCATAGGATCATGTCAAGGTAGAGCACATATATATATATATATATATATATATATATTCTGTCTTTTGTGGAATTTAATGCAATTTAATCATAAATATTAAATATAGTAAATGTAAATAGTAAATGTAAAAATTATAGTAAAAGTAAAAAGTAAAAATCAACGGATAGTGATTTTTTGTCTTTTCTCAACTGATAAATAATAGAATAATGCGTTTCAACGCACTCGAACCCACGTTCTCCTATATTGACAAGAATGCTTATATCAATTTAGTTTAATTGATAGTGAAATTTTAAGTTGTTAAATAAAATAAATAAAACATAAAATTAACTTATAGAATTAAGATAGTCAAAACAATAAAATAAACAATTACCTATCAAATAATTAAAACGAATCAAAAGTAGACCTAAAAGATAAAAGATAAATTTGAAAAATCGTAATTTTAGAAATTTACCATTAGCCTAGGAGAGAATTAAGAAATTTTTTAGTAGGAGTCGGAAATGAATTATAAATTTTGAGAGATCAAAATATAATTTTATGATTTCATATTTTTAAAAGAACAAAATATAATTTTTTTCTTTTTGTGAGGGTGCTAAAATGCAAATTTACCATATATAAATTTATAATTTAATAATTTTTAAGGGCTGAATTGTAATTTATAAATATATAAATTAAACTCAATCCTTTATAAGTTAAAGTTTCAAATATAATCCCAAATTTTGCATTAATTTCTAATATTGAAAATAGAAGGCTAGTGAGTGGTTCTTCGTCAACTTCTTTTGATCTTCTCCTTGCTCCCAAGGAATCTTCTAAACCTTTTTGTTCTTCATTTCGTATAAATGATACAACTCTGTTGATTTTGATGGACTAGAATGATAAAGAAATGGGATTTTTTTATACAACAATAAACTGCTTGTAACTTCAAACAGGGCGAAGTTAGAAATTTTTTTAGAGGGAGATTAAGTTATACAATTTCATCATTGTATTTGCATGTATGTTTATAATAATTAAGTTTGATTGAATTCCCTGATATACCGATTTGGTAATGGTTAGAAGTTATCTTGATTGTTCTCCACATGGATAACCCTGTAATTAAGGAAAATTTCCTAAATGTATTATATGCTTTGTCTTCTTTGCTTCCTTTCCACCATAGATGACACCTGACTTGTAGAAAAACATGGTTATGAGATTATTTATATTTGCAAGTGAATTAAAAATAATATCAGAGAAAAGGAAAAGAGGAAGATGAAGAGGCCAAGATTTGAATTGTCAGAAGCTTTGATGATGGAAATTCTCTCAAAGCTTCCAGTTAAATCCCTTACTCGCTTTAGTTGTGTTTGTAAATATTGGTGTTCTTCTTTTCGAACTCCACATTTCGTTTCCAAACATTATCACTACAACCATAAAAACAACAATCTTAATCTCCTTCTCCAACAGCGTGTTGCTAAAACCTACACCCGTGTTTTCTCTCAACTTTCGACCGAAAAGGATGAAATTTTTTTAATAAAACAAAACATTTACTTACCCTTTTTTAAGGATGATGATATTCTTGTTTATGGTGCTTGTCATGGATTATTGTGTATACAGAATAGTTTTATGGATAAGGTCATTCTTTGGAATACATCAACAAGAGAGTTTAAAATCCTTCCTCCATCATTACTCCCACACCCTTCTTTTTTGAGCCCATCAACCAATGAGTTTAAAATCCTTCTTCCACCCCGTGGTTACCTTACATTACAACATGTCATGTATAATGATGCTGCTTTCGGATTTGATTCCGAAACTGATAACTACAAATTCATACGATTTGTTACTCTTAATTTTTATAGTGAACAAGAAATTTCAGATTTTCGTTTTGCAAGCCAAGTTGAGTTATATTCACTCAAAAGTGATTCTTGGAAGGAAATTTCCTTACCCCAACCACTAGAGTGGGGTACTTACTTAGATGGAATTTTTTTTTGGAAAATAATGATGAGGGAATATCCCGATGATAAAGATAAAGACGCGATTGTTTCATTTGACATAGCTAATGAGAAGTTTTCCATTTTACTAATGTCAGAATTTGTTGGGTGTTATACAGAAGACCCATACCGTGTTAAGTTATTGGTTTTTAATGGATCGCTTGGTACTATTGTTTACCCGAGTACATACATAGCGATAGAACCATGGATAGCACCTGAGAAGTATTTTCATTTCTGGGTTATGAATGGAGGAGCATGAACTAAACAATTCAGTATAGAATCTGTTCCTGAAGTTGGCCACCCATTGGAGTTTTGGAAAACCGGTGAATTGTTTCTTACAAGCACAAATAATGAAATAGTCCTGCTTGACCTCTCCACCCAAGAGCTTAAGAAGCTTAGGATCCATACTTGTCTAGATGCTTACGCACATTGCATATCCCTTTTTGCTTATGTTGAGAGCCTGGTTCTAATCAATGGAAGACAAGAACATGATGAACATATAATACATCAACCAGTAGGAGAGGAATAGGCATCAAACATTGTAGGGAGCATTTTTTTTCTCTTGATATGCACTTCATGTGGAATATAGTTACTTGTTAGCTTCTTAATATTGTTGTTAGCCTAAACCCTATGGTCAGGGTGTTCACCATCTTAAGTGTGGACTGAGTTCGAATTGTGCTAATCGTGTTACTGTTAGGGCTTTATTCTCCTCTTATAATTTATCAAAAAAATAATATTGTTGTTAGCCTTTTATGGGTTTGAAGAATTATGGTAGTTCAGTTTCGGTTTGTTTTTAGTTGCGGGTTTATGTATTGTGGTTTCCTTGTTTAATCCCTTCCAATATGCTTGAGAATAGTAGTAGCAATATCCTTTAAGCTGGTCTCGACATTTCTTGCCATCTAAGGCTTGATGTGTAGGGCCTCTAAAATCAATGCAAGGAATGAAAGCAATAAATCCATTTAGCCTTAAATATTTACATCAATTTGATATTGATTTTAAATTTATTTATATCCAATGAGGGCTAAGTTTGTTTATATTTTAAAATTAAGATTAAAATGATAAAATTTATAAATATTGAGGGTTAAATTTATTATTATACCAATCAAAAGTAATATAAATTTACTGAAATGGTGAATGCTATGATTAGTTCTCTTACCTTCGAAATTGGCAATGACTAAATTTCTTCTTCTTTTTTTTTAGAGATCAATTTACTAAATATCAAAATTAAGATGGACCATTGAGGTCTTTTTACTTTTTTTTTGCTTAAATTTCTTATGTATATTTGCATGCTATACACATTGAAGTAGCCAAAATTGGAATAGTTGTATATATGGATTATATGGTTTTGATCAATATTTTCATAATCGAATTAATTGTGGATTCATCAAATCATTAGTTTTGATTTGATCATTTGTTTGGTTCGATTAAATAAATTACTACATATTTATAAAAATAAAAAAATATATTTAAAAATAGAGAAAACCAACTCAACATGTTTTTTTAGCCCGATTCAACTTGTTTGTATCAATTTATGAATCAATCAATTCAATTCCTATATTTAGACTAGTACCCTAATCAAGTTTAGTTCTGAAAACATGGTTTTAGCCGATGAAAGAATTTTTTCAATCTTACTAGATCCAGCATGTAAAAAAGTAAAGAGAGATAGAGAATGTAAAAAAATGAAATAAAATAATTAAAAAATAATTAAAATTTTTATATGGCATGATAGTTTATTATTGACTGAAATTATAGTATAAATTAATTTAAGCTAGTTAAAAAAATTACGTAGCAAAGAAAAATTAAAGTATTAATTTACGAGTTAAATATTTTTCTCTTAAGTATTGAGATGAAAAAATATTATTTAAATACCAATCTTTGGTTAATCCTAAGTAAATATTAAGTGATCTCAATCTCCTCCTATCAAAGATCATATTTTAATATTTATTTGTATAGTAATTAAATTTGATTGATTGAGGAAAATTTCCTTATTTGCAAGTAATTTTGGTGGTGATTAGAAGTCACCTTTATCCTTCCCCCACAAGGATAAACCTACAAATAAAAAAAATTTCCTCAATCAATCATCGGGTTTGAGTTGGATATAGTTCAGGCTTACATATTATTTTAACATATTTCATACTTGTTTAAGTTTGATCTGAAATATGAGTTGAAAAATTTAGAAAATAATTTTAACCCAAATCCATTTTAGATCTGCCCATATTATTTTTAAATTATTTTAATTTAATATTTAATAATTTTATTTTTATTTATTGAAATTTTTATATAGTCATTATTTTAATGTTTTCATTACAGTAATATTATATATTTAGTATAGATTTATTTTTTAATTTGTTATAAATTACATAATATATAAAAATAACATAATATAAAATTTTATAAACTTAAAAGCGGGTCGATCAGTTAGACTCGAACCCGATCTATTTTTAAACGAGTCTAATTTTTTTACCTGAACTTATTTTTCGAATATAATATTTTTACCCAAATTATCAAAAATTTCGGATATCCTTGGGATAAATAGTTGTAGTTAATAGTGAAGATGAATTTTCATATCCGGATGATTTGCAAAAGACAAATAGTAACGTTTTATTTAGTATTATTGAAGGAAACAACTGCACATTTTACTTATTTGCTCAAAGATAAAAGGTAAAACTGCAGATTTTATTAAGCTTAAACTGCTAGATGGATGTCACAGTGAATCCACCATACTTTGATTGTTGGATGTGTTGAGGCTTAAACAAATGGGAAACCTGCAACAATTAAACAAACAATAGCTTCATCAGAATGAAACCATTATATGTCTAAAGTAAAGGTAACGAAAACTGCAGCATGCAAAATTGAACGTACCTCCGCACTTGTGACCGACCGGACGAACAGCAATGTTGCAGCGTTTTGGAATGGTAACGGCAACTTCTGGCCTCACCCCGGCATCGTATGCGGTACGAGTTTGCAGAATAGCGCAGAGGCAGCCTGGATTGCTGAGCTTTTTCTCTATTATAGCACAGCAACGCTCAGAAACCGGAGCTCTCCAGTATTTTGCAGCGTATGTACATGGAGACAGCTTCTGAGCTTCCTTCTCGATGTCATGTTTCCCACAGGGACCATAGTAATCATGAGTTGCTTCCACTCCGTTTAGCCCTGCAATGCTCATACTCACAACAAACACCACAACCCACATGTACTTCACTTGAGTTTCCATTTCTTGAATGCAATAATCAGCTATACTTGTCTACAATTTGAACTCAAAGGAAGACACTTCTCAACAATTTATACCCAAACAAGTAGATGAATTCCACATATTACAATGGACATGGAACTAGAGAAAAAGTCATGTCAGCTGCTATACCTATTATTTAAGAACATCGTTTTCGAGTTACCAGACCATTAAGTCATCAATTACACCTTGTTTCTGTGTATTAGATCTTTCTCAAACAACCATATATATGAAACAGATCCACAGTTTAAGCATTAGCTTATAAAAACCGAGTCTATCATTTGCCCACATTGACTTTTTTCGATTTTACCCCACACCATCTTTGTGGGCTGATGGGGTTCTGGTTTTCGGGTAGGTAATATATATACTATATAAATTTAACTTGGATTAAGATAATCATAGCATTCAAATAAAATTAATAAACTTTATTAGTATTTTAACTCTAAAATTAATCTATTTTATAAAATTCTAAAATCCTTCAACCTATAATCTTAAACCAATTTAGACCCTAAATCTTAATTAAAACCTTTTTCCAAATTCTAAATTCTAACCCATTATACTTAATTGAACAAACAAAATCGTAAGCCTTGCTTTACTATTGTTATTTATTAATTTTATTTAATTTTAACATTAAATTTATTTAATTAATCAACACTAATTAGGGTTAAAATACTATTAAAGAGATATGATTAGTGTTAGAAAGGGTATAATATTAATTAGAAATATTTTAAAACAATACCAAGCAGTACATTTTTATCGAATATTTTTTGAGAAATTTTTTATCGTATTAAATACACTTTTTAGTATCATGTTAATATAATTTAAACACTCTCTCTATATAATTATTTAATCCTTTACAAGTTATTTTAAAGTTTCAAACATTATCCCATGGGTTATTTAAAGAGTTCAATTGACCATGAAGATGAAGTTGGGGTTGTTTTAAATTAATTGGACTAAAAATTTGTTGGGTACCAATCTAGAGAGAGGGATTAGATTGAATTTTTGTATTTTGAGGTTAAAATTCTTGGTCCAAATAAGAGAGAATGTCAACTGTGAACCAGTGACGTATCGAGGAGGCTGGAATGGCTTTTCATGTGTTGGAGGGGTGAAAACGTAATTAAGCTGTCAAAAGTGCTTTTAGGAGAGAAAAGCTAAAAAGTAATAGCCGAATTAGCCGCTTAAGTATTAGTATTTGTTAGATTAGTACTAATACATAGTGAAATGAGTAATTCTTCTCTTAACAAGTGAACAAATCTAGAACTCGTTAAAATATCAATAAACTCATAACACACGACTAATCTTAGGTCCAATTGAGTTCCGCGATAGATTAACAATTTAGCCAATATACTTTGGGTTACTGGTAAGTGCTCTAGAAAGACTACCTAATGTTTTTCATAGAAGGTAGCTAATCCTTCACACTTATGTAGGTGATTCCATCAAGTCTATCTCAATATAGACCACCCGAATCAGGACTATGAAATCATTAAGAGCATCTATTAAGCTCATCTTCTCAAATTCAAATTCGATGAATTTATCAAGTCCGTCTCAATAGGACCACCCAAACTCTGGAATATGATTTCATTAAGACTAATAAACTCAACCTCACATGTCGGTGAATTCATCAAGTCCGTCACAATAGGACCACCCAAATCCAGGGGTAAGAATTGGTTAAGAGTGAGAACTCAACCTTATGTATGTACATCGTTCACCGCAGGGATAAGTAGCATGTACATTATGAGTCTTTCCATGGTTTTGTTTGGCTACATTGAACTTAGAGAATTAAGTTGGGTATCCACCATGAATTCCTCAACCACTGGGCTTTAAGACCTATCGCCCTTGAAGAATCAAGAACATTTTCCTACTTAACCCTTTGGTTAGTGGATCAGCTAGGTTCCTTTCAAACCTCATGTACTCTAAAGCAAGTACTCCATTCTCCCATAAAGAAATCTCTCTCTTGCTTGACTCATTCAAGAGTTATGAACTCTAATTCTATCATGGAGCGAGTAATACACGTCTTTTTAGCAAACTTCCAAGATATAGTTACTCCATCCAAAGTAAAGACATACCCACTTATAAAACTAACTTTATCGGTTACCCAGTTTGCATCACAACATCCCTCTAAGGCTGTAGGGTATCTGAAAAATTGTAAATTCTAACTTCTAAATTATTGTACTTTAATTTCACTCAGGACTATTTGGGGAAAGCTCAACCTTGATAATTAGCATAGTAAATTGTAGACCATGACACTCCCCCATTTACTATGTTGATACCTTCATTGACATGAAGACACACTTTAAGTAACCAGAGAGTTTAAAATCCTTCCTCCATCATTACTCCCACACCCTTCTTTTTTGAACCCATCAACCAATAAGTTTAAAATCCTTCTTCCACCCTTAGTCTAACGTCTTCCTTCCCGTGGTTACCTTTACAACATGTCATGTATGATGATGCTGCTTTCGGATTTGATTCCGAAACTGATAACTATAAATTCATAATTTGTTTGTTATAGTATATAATATACATGTGCTTAATGTGTAAGTAGCTTAGTGGTTAGGCAGATAGTTACAAAGCTGGTATTTTGTTATATTCTGTTAGTAGCAGTTTAGACTTCATTTTTCTATATAAGCTTGTATTGTGAACAGATTAAGATCAGAGTTAATTTCTTTACCTTGAAAATATTTCTTCTTCTTTTCTAGAGATTTATCTTGTTGTTCTTCTAATATTCTATCATGGTATCAGTCGCTCGGTGATCCTCGAACATGGCTTCCATGCATTCTAGTGACTCTGATTCTGTTGAGCCTTCTGGCTCGGTGTTTTTTGGTGATCGCGTGGTCACCTCCTTTCCTCGTCATGAGGTTGTTAAATTGGATGAAGGCTCGTTTGTTCAATGGCGGCAGCAGGTCTGGCTTATCCTTCATGGCTATGATTTGTTTGGGATGCTTGATGGCTCCTTGACGGCTCCTGTGCGTCTTATTCACTCCCCCGATGGCGTTTTTGTTGTTAATTCGGTTGTTTCGATCTTTGATCAGCAAGACAGTTTGCTTACCTCTTGGTTGTTATCCGCAATTAGCTCTTCCTTTTTGTCCTCTTTTACGGATGTTCGCACCGCTTATAATGTCTGGATTGTGGCGAACAACTTGTTTGCCGCCGATTCAAGCACGAAGTAGTCCCAGTTGCGTCATGAACTTCACTCCCTTCGGAAATGTAGCCTTTCTGTTGGAGCCTATGTCAATAAAATTACTAGTTTGTGTGCTTTACTTACAGCGTCTGAAACTTAGATCTCGGAGGCCAAACGGACGTCGATTCTTCTTGCCGATCTCTCATCGGATTTTGATACTATTGTTTCGTCCGCGTCCCTCTCCTCGGGACCATTGCCATTTTAGCTCATCGTTGATGCTTTGGTTGAGTGCGAAGCTCAACATGGTCAGACTGCCCACGAAGTGTTGATCCTTGTTAATATGGTGGAGGGGCCGTAACTTTCGTCGACAGAGGCTTCGTTTTTTGGAGGAGGGCGTTCCTTCGTTCGTGGTTGCTATCGTTCTTTCCGTCTGCGGGTCCAATGTCAGATCTGCAGCCGTTATGGCCATCTCGCGCAGAGGTGCTATTACAGGTACGATCGTGATGATCAATTGTCGATCGATGACCCATTGGCTCGACGGGGTGGTTTTGTGTCTGGCTTGTTTGGAAGAGATTATGACCGAATAAGAGAGAATGGCTTTGGTCAAAATTGGGGGAATTGTGGTCAAAATTGGAGGCCATCAGTTTGGCCAAATTATGGAATAGCCAATAGTATCCCACGTGGGCCACATGCAGAGATTCAGAATAATGGATCCAATCCATTTATTAAACATAGAAATGGGCAGCCTAGTAATGATGACCCAAATTCATATAATAATAGGCGTAATCTTGGTGATATGGGTTTTCACTTGTGTAATGACTCCTTGGGCAATGCGCATGGTAAGATGATCTCTAGGTCACGTGGGCCTAGTAGGTCGGTTCGGGTCCGTTCACATGATGATCGATTTGTGCCCGAGCCTTCTGCTAATTGTGTTGATGTTGATAGATCTTGGCAGACTGTTCATAAGGCTCTGTGGAGAACAAAACCACGTACTCGCGTGTTTAGTGTTACCTCGTCTCCATATGACTCATCCTAGTTTGTTGGGCTTCCCCCCGGCTTCCTGAGTTGCACGCCTCGGATTATTCTGATGCTTCTGCATATGACTCCAATTTTAATTCTACTGACTCATATGTTCCGTTACCGGTAGGAAGCACATCCTGGTACCCAGACTCGGGGGCTACTCATCACGACTGCAAGAATGCTTCAGATTTACATGGTTCCACTCCTTATACAGGTACTTCTTCTCTTTTAATGGGTAATGGGGTCTCTACCGAAATATCATCCATTGGGAGTACAATATTTCCTTCAATGACGCGGTTTCTACATCTCTCGAATGTGCTATGTGTGCCGAGTATTCAAAAAAATTTATTATCTGTATCTAAGTTTGCTACTGACAACAATGTGTTTTTTGAGTTTCACCCTTCGTTTTGTGTGATTAAGGACATCCAGACACAGGAAATCTTAATGCGGAGCCAAGTTCGTGATGGGCTCTATAAGTTCTCATCAGGTTCGATTGTTTTGTCTACTCCATCTGTTAATAATACGGTTGTTCAACGTTCTTCTCCAGCTGATGTTTTTGATTTGTGGCATAAAAGGCTGGGACATCCTGCTCCTAATACTGTAAAAGCTGTTTTAGATAAATGTCATATTACTGTAAATAAAAGTTGCCTTGATAATATTTGTGTTGCCTGTCAAAAAGGGAAATATCATAAGTTGCCTTTTTCTCGTTCTACTACTGAGTATGTTGATTTGTTTGAGTTGGTTGTTTCTAATTTGTGAAACCCAGCTACTGTTTCCTATGAAAGAAATTTGTATTATGTTTCTTTTTTTGACATGACCAGTCGATTTACCTGGATATATCTAATAAGTCGCAAATCTCAAGCCGTGGAGTGTTTTGGTCAATTTCAAAAAATGGTTCTCACTCAGTTCGGGAAGTGCATTAAGAAATTTCAAAGTGATTGGGGCGGTGAGTTTCGTGCATTTTCATCTGTTCTTGCTCGACAGGGGATAATTCATCGTGTTTCCTGTCCTCACATGTATGAAAAAAATGGTGCCGCTGAACGTAAGCACCGACATATTGTGGAGACTGGTCTCACTCTTTTGGCTCAGGCTAATGTACCAATGAAGTACTGGGGCTATGCTTTTTGCAGTGCAGTTCATCATATTAATCGGTTGCCCACTTCTGTGTTGAACGGACGATCACCGTATCAAAGCTTGTTTGATCGTGAACCAACTTATGATCATCTTAGAGTATTTGGTTGCTGTTGTTTTCCATATTTACGTCCGTTTGTTAAACACAAGCTTGATTTTCGATCCCAACCATCTACATTTCTGGGGTATAGTGCGCATCATAAAGGTTATTTTTGTCTAACACCCGATGGTAAGGTTATTGTTTCTAGGCATGTTGTGTTTGATGAAACTCAGTTTCTGTTTCCAATCTCTTCTTCTGCTAGTACTCCGATGTCTCGGATACTACTACGTATGTTCCTGTAGTTCGATCGTTTCCCCTTAAGGACACTGGTTTACCTTCTGCTCCCACACCTGGCGTTCCTCTAGGAAGTCGTACTCGTGCACTTGATCTGAGTGGTTCTTCTGCTACGTGTGGTGCTTCTCTTGGTTCTTCTGCTACGTGTGGTGCTTCTCGTCATAATTCTATCAATTTGCTTGATGACTCAGAACCTGTTGTCTGAGAGGAGGCTATCTCTTCTCTAATTTTTCCTGCTGCACTTGTTCCTATTCCTCCTGTTTCTACTACCAATACTCATGGTATGGTGACTCGATCTAAGGCTAGTATCTTCAAACTCAAAGCCTTGTGTGTAGACACTATTAAGGTTGAGGTTGAGCCAAGTTCTGTTGAGGAGGCTCTTGCTCATCCAGACTGGCGGCTAGCTGTACAAGCTGAGTATGATGCATTAATAGCTAACTCTATATGGGAGCTCTATTCTCTTCCTCCTGGTCGGAAGGCAATTGGTTGCAAGTGGTTGTTTAAGATAAAGATGAATCCTGATAGAACAATTAATCATCGAAAGGCACGATTAGTAGCCAAGGGCTGTTCACAGGTGCCTGGATGTGATTTTCAAGAGACGTTCAGTCCAGTAGTCAAACATGCTACTATTCGAGTCATCCTCTCTGTTGCCGTAACCAAGAGTTGGCCACTCCGGCAAGTTAATGTAAATAATGCATTTCTTAATGGTGATCTAACTGATGACGTGTTTATGAGCAGCCTCCAGGTTTTGTGCAACATAGTTCCAGTGGTGAAAAGCTGGTATGTCATCTGACTAAAGCGTTATATGGTTTACGACAAGCTCCTCGTGCTTGGTTTGACAAATTAAAACAGTTTCTTGTTTCTACTGGTTTTACGTTGTCAAAGTCGGATGCTTCGTTGTTTGTTCGATCTTCCTCTGCTTCTACTCTATATGTGCTTGTCTATGTGGATGATATTATTCTTACTGGTAGTTCTTCTGATGAAATCAATTGTTTTGTTCAGCAGCTACACAACAAGTTTGCTTTAAAGGATATGAGTGAGCTTCGTTACTTTTTGGGGCTTGAGGTCAGTCGGTCTTCCTCTGGTAGTCTTCATTTTTGTCAGTGCAAATACATTTAGGAGCTTCTTGCATGGAGTTCTATGTCTACTGCCAAAAGTGTTCCTACACCAACGGTCAGCTTTTCCATGTTATCAAAGGATGAGGGTGAGTGCCTTGCTGATCCAACTGAATATCGTAGTCTTGTCGGGGCTCTTCAGTATATTGTGTTAACCCGGCCTGATATTGCATATGCCGTTAACAGGGTGTGTCAATTTATGCATGCTCCCACTAATCTACACATGGTAGCGTTAAAACGCATTCTTCAGTACTTATGTGGTACTCTTTCTTATGGCTTACTCTTTTGGGGTTCTGAGCGGCTGTCCTTGGTCGGTTATGCTGATGTAAATTGGGGACTTGATTTTGATGATCATCGGTCTACTACGGGATACTGTGTGTACTTTGGTCATACACCGATATCTTGGTGTTCCAAGAAACAACAAGTTGTTTCTCACTTTACGGCGGAGGCTGAATATTGTAGTTTGGCTGCTGCCACTAGTGATGTTGCTTGGCTGGTCTCTCTCTTGACAGAGTTGAAACTAAGTTCGGTTGATCCTCCGACAGTGTGGTGTGATAATTCTAGTGCCGTTGCTGTTGCCGCTAATCCAGTTCTGCACTCTAAGTTTAAACATGTTGAACTTGATCTTTTTTTGTTCGAGAAAAGGTAGCCGGTGACGAATTGGTTATTGGCAAAGTTCCTGCCTGTGATCAAGTAGCCGATATTTGTAAGGCCCAAAATTTGCTCGGGCCCGTATGAAAATAAAAACAAAATGAAAATACAAAAAAAAACCCCACAGTCCAATATCCAATTACATAACCCAATCCCCAAATTAACCCAAGGCCCAAAATTACACGGCCCAGCAGGCCTAAATATTAAAACAACAACAGAACCCTAGGGTTTCCCTTGCACCGCAGCAGCCTCCAGTGCCATACAAGCCTCCCACGCCTCCGTACGCCACCTTCGTGCCTCTACGTCGTCCCGTACCTGCGAAAGAAAACAAAAATAGCAGCAAGGATAGCAGCCAATAGAAAAATGGCTTGTATATTTTTGTTCTTTTTTGATATTTCGGCTACAAAAGCCAAAGAAAAGGAATGTAAAAGGGGGATCTTCTTACGAACAGACTCTCCATTTTTTTGCATACAATAATCGAAACTTTAAAAGAGGTGATTATCCGGCTTTCGTTTTTTTTCATTGTTTTCCCCTTCTTTACTTATTTTTTTTGGTTTCACATACTGTTATTTCGAGAAAAGAGGGTAAAAGGAAGCAGAGGAGTTTACCTGAACGAATGAACCGCCGGAATCCCCATCTCCTTCGGTTTAATCGAAGTCGAGACGGGGTTTGAGGTTTGAAATCGGAGGTCCTCATGGCAAGGACCCAAGCGGGGTTAATGAGCGAACAAGTCTCCCTCTGTCGATTGCCGTTCGGCATTCAAATGGCGGCTAGGGCCTCTTGAGATTCGAACAAGAGAGGGGATTTAGGGTTTGGTAAAGTAGAAAGAAAGAGATAGGGATTCAGCTGAATGGGAGGTTTGGTCAGGGGATTTAAGGGATTAAAAACGACACCGTTTGGACCAATTACAATGGTCTCAAACGACACCATTGTGAAACCATCCTGATGACCCGATCCGACGCCCTCATGACCCGCGCGTTTGTTGTGGTAAAGGAAATTTTTGCTTTCAGTCCCTCTTTTTTATATTAACCTCTGATTGAGTTCATCCGAAACTCCCTGACCTTTTTAATTTGGACTTATAATTTACGCTTATTTGCAATCTAATCTGTGCCTAAATGCATCACTTTGGGTTCGGGTATATTGCCAATTTTAGTCCCTCGCATTCACGCGCGCGTTAAAACTTAGTTCTTTTCCTAATTTCAGCAACTAATTTTATTTATTAATTGTCCTTTTTAGTTTCATTTTTGTTTCAATTGAGTTTTTTCATTTTTCATTATTTTCAGCATTTTTATTCTTTGAAACCCTTTTATTTTTGAAATTTACTTATTATTCACCATTCAATAAACTATCTTGAAGTATTTTATTAAGTTTTGCATGACTATATTTTATTATTCATACTTTCATTTATATACACGTATATATATATCTATTATCAACCTTATATTGTTATTATGTATACAATTTCTTTTAAGTTTATTCTTGTATTTTATTATGTAACCCTACGTAATATACTTTCTAAAACTACTATATATATATGGACACCGTGTTTAACCTATACATAATTAGACTCATATGTTTTTATTTTAATATGTTTGATACACACGTTTTACATATCGTTTAAAATATTTTTGTACATATATATATATTGGTACATACATTTAATCTATACACATTGTTAGATCCATGATTCTACACCTATAGTCTTTTCGTATAATGAGTTTGAGTTTCTTTTCTCATGATATTTCAATATTTATGTGATATATCTTTAAATTTTCTATATATGTATTTGTACATGTACATTTTTTATTAAGGTTCAGTAACTCGTAATAATTATTACTTTAATGTGCTTAACATTTTTTATATATTTGTTGAACTATTTCAATAACTTTTCATATATTTTAACCATCATTTTATAGTTCATTTTATACTATATTATTTATAATATCTATGTAACACTTGCTCAAATGTTTCACGTATATTTGTTCATAAATGGTTAATAATTTAGTTTTATGTACATATTTAGTCCCATACTAAAGTTATTTTATGAATTCTCTTAATTTTTCTATATATATATATATATATATATACTTTCTTTTACATACATAAGTCACCTTTTTAAGAATACATTTTACCACACATTGTTTTGGTTTAAAATTTCACACTTAAATACTATTTTTATACATGTACACATGTTTCATAAATCTATTTTGTGTATTAAGTCTTGTCATATATCTTTATTCTCATTCTTTTATATTACATTATTTAAATCATCATGTAGTTTGTCAACTTTTGAATGTATTTGTATTTAAAATATTTTACATGCAATTTGACCTAAACTTTCATTCTATAATATCGGTTTCAAAAAGGTTATATATATATCCTTAGTTTCATACAAATTTGTCAACCTATATTTTATATGTCCATTTATTCGTCATTATTGTGAAATAGTTTTATACCATATTGCTTCTTAGGTTTGCATTTTGTTTGGTGCCTCTAATAATTTTTATTATGCCATGTATGCTGTCGTTGCATTTTATGTATTCATTATTGTCAAGCTAATTGTTCTCCATGCATGATTGAAGTTGAGTTATATTTCCAAGCTAGTTATGCTTAGTCATTTAAGTTCTTTTAGTTGATTAGATAAATTGTATTATCCTCATTTTTCCATTGTCGTATTTTTATGCATACACATATTACCCCATTCATCGTTTTCCACTTGATTTTTGAAATGTGGTTTTATAAAACCCAAATTTCGTGATCAATGTCATCTTATTTCAAATCGAATTAATACGTCTTAAGCTAGCTTTATAACCATTCATTCAAAAATTCTTCAAAACGAAGACGAGATTCGATGTTTGGCAATTCGCGGAATCGTGCCCTAACGTGTTGGGTTACAATTTCGTGTTTGCTCAAAATAATCGAATATTACTTCAAAATTTCATTCATGTCTTTTAAAATTCTTCAAAACGAAGACGAGATTTGATATTTAGCAATTCGTGGAATCGTGCCCTAACGTGTTGGGTTGCAATTTCGTGTTTACTCAAAATAATCGAGTATCCCATCAAAATTTCATATCTTCTAAAAATTTTTAAAACGAAGGCAATATTCGGCGTTTGACAATTCGAGAATCATGCCCTATCATGCTGGGTTGTGATTTCTCGTTTGCTCAAAACGATCGAACATTCCTTTATATTCTCACTCATGTTTATAAAAAATACTTAAAAACGAAGACGATGTTCAATGTTTGGCGATTTGAGAATCGTGTTTTTCATTGGTTCGAAACAATTGAAGATCCCTTCGGAACGTCACTCACATTTTCTAAAATCTTTCAAAATGAAGGCGATGTTCGATATTTGGCGATTTGAGAATCGAGCCCTATCGCGCTGGGTTGCGCTTTTTTCATTTGTCCAAAATAATCTAATATCTCCTCAGAATTTCACACGTATTTTATAAGGTAAGGCAATGGTCAATGTTTGGAAATTTGAGGAATCGTACGCTATTGTGCTGGGTTTCGATTTTTCGTTGGACTAAATAGTTGAGCATCCTTTTGTAATTCTCGAATTATAAATTTTCGGACATCGAAACAAGAAGATTTTGGCAACCAACTCGGGTTACTCAAACGTTATAAAAAGAACCACATTACAAAAACTTTTTAATTTTAGACATAAGGACAGTATTTAATCGATTCGGTACCAATTTTGGGCGTAGTGAGGGTGCTAATCCTTCCTCATGCGTAACCGACTCCCGAACCCATTTTCTCAAAAGTTCGTAGACCAAAATCATTGTTTTAGTAAACCAAAAATGTTTTATTAAAATAACTAAAGGATCGGTGGCGACTCTATGCATTTATTTTTCAAAAGTCGATTTCCCCCATTTTTTTTAAAAATTTTTAAACCGAGGGATGGTTTCGACAGCTTGGCGACTCCACTGGGGAATAGAGAGAGTCTAGCCATAAATTTGATTATTTGTTGTCCTTTTGTCAGAAATTGAAAATTTGTTTTATCTTTTGCATTTGATTGTATGATCGTTTTGATGCGGGTCTTGTAGAATAATGTTGCATCACATTTCATGACCGCTGTGGTCACACCTTCTAAGTAGGAGTAAGAAACTATGCTTACGTGAGGTTTTCACCTCCGCATGGGTTAGTGGATTGCTTCCGGGGTACATCCGTACCTATGATTTCATGATATTTTCATCTCCGTATGGTCATAGGGAAATGTATCCCCCCGAACTGAACTTGATCTATATGAGCCTATAATGGGTGAGGATCGAGGAATCTACTGGTTTAGGTACCCTTACTCTAGAACCGAGCAACATATAGAGAGACCTAGGAGCTTACCCTAGGTAGAGCCACTCCGAACCCCTAGTGATCACCCGATTAGGTACTTTGTTGGTTGTTTATTTCTATATTAACGTGTTTTGTTTTTTGTTTGTTCATGACTGCATTGCATTACATCATCATAGGAAGGAGTTGTTGATTCATATTCAATTGCTAAATAGAACAATTTGTCATGAGAAAATGAATTTCTTAATAAAGCAGATTACAATACGGTTGTCCGAATTCGGTCCAAGTGAACACGACGGAAGAAGGCTAACAGTTCGTGGAGGAAAACAAAACTTTACTTAAGGATTCAATTTGATAAGGATTATCCAAAAGCCATCGCGTCTCGACTTTCTTAAAGGAGCTAATCAACATTACGAGGATAGTAATTCCTGGCCTGGATCAAGCAAAATGAGCTAGTAGAGGCATGCATTGGAAGCTTGCGAGATTTGACTTTCACGAAGAAAGGAGATCAGTGCCTTCACCTTGAATACGAAAGCAAGGCTGTATACGTAATTCGTTTTATGAAAAAGAATTTGTTTTATAGAAAAGTTGTTCTAGGGGAATTGAATTCAAAATCAACATCTTCCTTTCCTTTGCATTCATCCCATGCATTTACTTTGCATTGCGTCATTTGCATTGCATTGTATCATTTGCATTAAATTTCCCAAAAGGACTTTAATTAAGTAAAGTTATTTCAGAGCCGACAAAAGATATGGACCAAAGGTTGGAGAGAATGGAGGAAAGGCAAATGCAGATGCAAGAGCAGTTGATCGAAATTCAACAAGATATGCGAGAAATGCTAGAACTCCAAAGAAATATGATAGGCCAGGTAACCCATTTACTGGCCGGAGAATTCAAAAAAAGGAGTGGCCCAGTGGTTAATGGTGGGGATGATGTTGAAGAGATCATTTACTCCCCAGACTTAACCCTAATAAGCGTCCCGACCTAACCAGACATGCAAGGGGTACCCGCTGTTATCGGACACCAACATCAGACGGATACATCAACACTAATGAGTTTCTTGATGGGTTCAGGTTTTAACCCGAAAGATGATCAAGCCAAGCCAGCTGCTCTGGCAGAAACAAAGGCAAGGGGAGAGCGAACTTTAACGGCCCCGAAAAAGAAAGAAAAGAAGGCAAATAGTACGAGTAGGTATAACAAGGGTCGTTCGGAGCCGATTATAGTAGGCCGGCCAAGGTCAGTAGCTACCAGCCATCAGGCCTCCTCAAGGCAAGAACCCAATCGAAAATTGAACTCAGAAAAACCCCAATACACGCCCATTCCAATCACATACGGAGAGTTGTACCGCGTTCTGTTTGACACACGTATTGTATCCCCTTTTTATATAAAACCAATACAACCCCCATACCCTAAATGGTATGACACAAGCAGCCGATGTGAATACCATGCGGGAATCACGGGGTATTCTATCGAGAACTGTATCACTTTTAAGAAGCTAATCGAAAGATTTATTAAATTGGGTATTGTGAAATTTGATGGTCCCTCTGGAGCGGGAAATCAGTTATCCAACCTTTCTGTTAAAGAGGCGAATGTTATGAGTTCCATGCTAGATTGGGGCACGAGATTTAAGGGTGCATCGAGCTCGGGACTCTAATGCAAGGCCTGGTATTGGGGAACCCGACCATCAACGATGTATCAGAAGAGGAAACCCGGGAGTAGACTTTTCCAAGCTTCTGTCTTTACGTACTTAGGGTGTTTTGAACAATGGGACTGTGAAAAAGATCCTTTATTTTTAGAGTTAATCTAGAGTAATATTCAAAACAAGCTTGTTGTTTTAAGCCTAGAAGCAACAAGAATCCTTTTGTGAAATAGGCTTAT
The DNA here is from genome assembly GCF_025698485.1 of Gossypium arboreum. Lineage (NCBI taxonomy): Eukaryota > Viridiplantae > Streptophyta > Magnoliopsida > Malvales > Malvaceae > Gossypium > Gossypium arboreum. The sequence goes on along the minus strand of NC_069079.1, from coordinate 129,332,068 downwards.
ATCCAAAATCTTTATTTCAATGAAATATATGTTTGAGTAAATATTCTTTTATTCTTTCCATTTATACTGTACAAATGACTATTCTTAGATTCTTTCATTTATGATCATACCATACAAATAATCGTTATTAGAATCATTTATTCTTTGGAAAATGCCTTCGTACCTATAACAGGTCTCCAAACATCAATGACGTGAGTGACGTTGCCACTAATTCCGAGTCTCTTTTTTGAGCAAGATATGTGTCTAGAGGGATCTCAGGACTTTGAAGATGATAGAGATTGTGACTTATTTCCTGATTTGTTAAGGACGGTAGAACAAGATGAAAAAAATAATCCTACTTTACAAAGGGTCAATGGACATTGTGAACAAAGGGCAAAGATTCAAACTAGAGTCACTACAGGGACAAAATGAATTGTCTTTGAGTTACTTAAAGAAATTCAAAGATGTTTTCACATGATCATGTCGAGATATATTTGAGATATTAAGATCTATGGATGATACAAAATGTCTATACAGTGCCAGAAGGACACATGTTAAAGGTTTCATGGTAGCTGCGCTAGTCATGAGGTTTGGGTATTGTTGATCCACCATGGAAGGGGATTGCATTGGTTAAAGCCGTATTCATTTCTTCACATATTTTCTCTATATGAGGCAAGGATGTCATCAGGTCATTCTCATCAATTTATCTTCACGAAGGGGGTGAAGTTCGCTTCATATGTCAATATTACAATATAAATAGTCATTAAAAAAAAGGTTGCTGACAAGTAATACTTTCAAATACAACTGCACAATGTCAAAAGTTTGCAGTTTGTTCAAAGATCAGACACTATATCATAGTGCAGTAAAGGCTTCCAAAAAAAGAAAGACAAAAGTTCAAAAATAGAAAAGAAAAAAAGAAAAGCAAACAATAGAACAAAAGTCATAGTGAAAAATGACTGAGTCTTGTAAATATTGGCATAAAGAAGTTATCATTTACCCTCTATATTTGTCGAATGAGAACCTGGAACCTTCACCGGGGCAACACATTGATTTATAAGACTGAAATAGTTTTTGAAAACGAGATTCCTTTTCTTCGAGTCTTGGCAGAACTAAAGTTGGATGAATCATAATAAGTCTAATACTGATATGATCAGTCAAATTTAAAGGGTATCCGTCACAGTCAGATGATGCAGGCATATGACAGAAAGGTTTATCCTCGAGAATTCCACGAAGGGAGCTTGATATTGAAGAAGATTTTTCCTATACAAAAGGACTTCAAAGGAAGAAATATGCCAAACTAAGAAAGACCTTATGTAAAGAAGGCCTGTTTTGGAGGAACATTGATATTTGGCCGAAAAGATTCGCCCAGTTCGGGGAAGTCAAAATATAGTCAAAGAGTATTCTACCTAAAAGGGAGAGGCCAGGGTGAAAACCCGCAAAGGGCGCCTTGAGTTTTTTTTAAAAAAAAGATCGAAGCAAAAAAACAAAATAAAAGAGAAGGAAAATTGAAAAGGAAAATAAAAAAAAAGAGAAGAAAGAAAAGGAGAGGCCAAGGCGAAAACCCGCAAAAGGGCTCTTTGAGACCAAAGGGGATTTGAGCTGAAAACCTGAAAGGGTGGCACAAATTTGGATCAAAGTGGGGCATACAGTAGTCTTGCTATACCCGAATTAAAAATGAAGAGGTATGCTACATCTTGCGGCATCGACAAAGTACCCCGGATCCCCTAAACACATACTGAGCTCAGAAAGGTCCTCAAGAAGTTGGTACAGAGAAGCTCAAGCTGCGATATCTGGGGCACCTAGTTTCTATTTTGCCCATTCTGAATTTGTTATCTTTGATTACCTTATTCTTTTCAAGATACATCTTAATAAACTTCCTTCTTATTGCATCGTTATCTTTGATTTACTTATTCATGTTGAGTTAATTGTCTTTTTATTGCATTTGCAATTTTTGATTAATCTATTTATTTCGAGCTACCCTCCTAATAAATTCCCTTCTTGACCATTGTTTTGATCCTTTTCAAGCATTTTGCATTGAAATAACGATTAATGGACTAACAATACCTTCGTAAAAGGGGTTCTGCATATTACTCTAGAAGCTTCTAAACAATATAAGAACCTAAAACAGGACCATCATTTAGAACTCACCAAGCCTAAGGGTTGAAAATGTTTCTAAATTGCAACTATCTCTTTGAATTTTCTGTCAAAGATATCAGTTGAATGAAAAGGCAAGATATTTCGTCAGTGATACAACCTCGATAAATGACGAGCAATGTCAACCAAAGTGTAAAAGGGAGGTCATTCTCGAGAAAAGAAAAAATGATACTCTGCATTCATGGCAATATCGAGCATATACAATGGGTCATTACACCCAGGGAATGGTGTAACAGATCAAATTGATCCTATACCCTAAGTTGCAGTGGGTTGGATAAGCAAAAAACTCCATAAGGTTTGAGTGGGGCAAGCTTGTCAAGCAGATGAGATTGTTTTTTCGAGTTTTCTATTGAGAGTGCCAGCTAAATAAGACGACAGAATAACATGTCAACAATAAAACCTTGGTGAACGATGAGTAATATCAAATCAAGCATTAAAAATGACATTTTGCATTCATACAAACGTCATTCATAGGAGCATTTGGTTCATTCGAGTCATGACATCCTAATCATTAGGCATGAACTCATACGCATTATACAGGTTAAGTCCTTCAATGGACAATGAAGATTGATGCGCCTTAATCCCCTAAACAGTAGGGTAACAGGCTAAAGCATAACAGATCTGACTTATGTTGAAGCAAATCCAAGATGATTTGGTGTTTCAGACATGGAGAGCGATCGAAGATAGCGATTTGGCGTCTCAGATTGTCGAGGGCGATCGAAGATAGCAGATTTGCCGCCTCTTTATTGGCGAGAGCGATCGAAGATAGCGATTTGGCGCCTCTGTATTGTCGAGGCGATCGAAGATAGCGATTTGGCGTCTCAGATTATGAGAGCGGATCGAAGATAGCAGATTTGGCGTCTCTTTATTGGCAGAGAGCAGATCGAAGATAGCAGATTTGGCGTCTCTGTATTGGCGGAGAGCAGATCGAAGATAGCAGATTTGGCGTCTCTGTATTGTCAGAGGGCAGATCGAAGATAGCAGATTTGGCGTCTCTGTGTTGTCAGAGGGCAGATCGAAAATAACATATTGGTGTTCCCGAGTTTTCAAGAAGCAAGTGGAAGATAGCCAATTTGACACTCCTGAAGACATCAGAATACCTTTAGGGAAGATGAGGATCAAGACTTTGAGGCTTAGCCAGACCTGGCAAATTTGGTCCTTTTTATAGTCTTTGCTCCATTCTCGTTACACGACAATGAGCAAAGAGGGGCAGCTGTAAGGCCCAAAATTTGCCCGGGCCCGTATGAAAATAAAAACAAAATGAAAATACAAAAAAAAACCCCACAGTCCAATATCCAATTACATAACCCAATCCCCAAATTAACCCAAGGCCCAAAATTACACGGCCCAGCAGGCCCAAATATTAAAACAACAACAGAACCCTAGGGTTTCCCTTGCGCCGCAGCAGCCTCCAGTGCCGTACAAGCCTCTCACGTCTTTATACGCCACCCTCGTGCGCCTCCACGTAGTCCCGTACCTGCGAAAGAAAACAAAAATAGCAGCAAGAATAGCAGCTAATAGAAAAAATAGCTTCTATATTTTTGTTCTTTTTTGATATTTCGGCTACAAAAGCCAAAGAAAATGAATGTAAAAGGGGGATCTTCTTACGAACAGATTCTCCATTTTTTTGCATACAATAATCGAAACTTTAAAAGAGGTGATTATCCGACTTTCGTTTTCTTTCATTGTTTTCCCCTTCTTTACTTATTTTTTTTGGTTTCACATACTGTTATTTTGAGAAAAGAGGGTAAAAGGAAGCAGAGGAGTTTACCTGGACGAATGAACCGTCGAAATCCCCATCTCCTTCGCTTTAATTGAAGTCGAGACGGGGTTTGAAGTTTGAAATCGGAGGTCCTCATGGCAAGGACCCAAGAGAGGTTAATGAGCGAACAAGTCTCCCTCCGTCGATTGCCGTTCGGCATTCAAATGGCGGCTAGGGCCTCTTGAGATTCGAACAAGAGAGGGGATTTAGGGTTTGGTAAAGTAGAAAGAAAGAGATAGGGATTCAGCCGAATGGGAGGTTCGGTCAGGGGATTTAAGGGATTAAAAATGACACCTTTGGACCAATTATAATGGTCTCAAACGACACCGTTGTGAAACCATCCTGATGACCCGATCCGACTCCCTTATGACCCGCACGTTTCTCGTGGTAAAGGGAAATTTTTGCTTTCAGTCCCTCTTTTTTATATTAACCTCTGATTGAGTTCATTCGAAACTCCCTGAGCTTTTTAATTTGGACTTATAATTTATGCTTATTTGCAATCTAATCCGCGCCTAAATGCATCACTTTGGGTTCGGGTATATTGCCAATTTTAGTCCCTCGCATTCACGCGCGCGTTAAAACTTAGTTCTTTTTCTAATTTCAGCAACTAATTTTATTTATTAATTGTCCTTTTTAGTTTCATTTTTGTTTCAATTGAGTTTTTCATTTTCATTATTTTCAGCATTTTTATTCTTTGAAACCCTTTTATTTTTGAAATTTACTTATTATTCACCATTCAATAAACTATCTTGAAGTATTTTATTAAGTTTTGCATGACTATATTTTATTATTCATACTTTCATTTATATACACGTATATATATATCTATTGTCAACCTTATATTGTTATTATGTATACAATTTCTTTTAAGTTTATTCTTGTATTTTATTATGTAACCCTACGTAATATACTTTCTAAAACTACTATATATATATGGACACCGTGTTTAACCTATACATAATTAGACTCATATGTTTTTTATTTTAATATGTTTGATACACACATTTTACATATCGTTTAAAATATTTTTGTACATATATATATATATTGGTACATACATTTAATCTATACACATTGTTAGATCCATGATTCTACACCTATAGTCTCTTCAGTATAATGAGTTTGAGTTTCTTTTCTCATGATATTTCAATATTTATGTGATATATCTTTAAATTTTCTATATATGTATTTGTACATGTACATTTTTATTAAGGTTCGTAATTGTAATAATTATTACTTTAATGTGCTTAACATTTTTTATATATTTGTTGAACTATTTCAATAACTTTTTCATATATTTTTAACCATCATTTTATAGTTCATTTTATACTATATTATTTAAAATATCTATGTAACACTTGCTCAAATGTTTCACGTATATTTGTTCATAAATGGTTAATAATTTAGTTCTATGTACATATTTAGTCCCGTACCAAAGTTATTTTATGAATTCTCTTAATTTTTCTATATATATATATATATATATAATTTCTTTTACGTACATAAGTCACCTTTTTAAGAATACATTTTACCACACATTGTTTTGGTTTAAAATTTCACACTTAAATACTATTTTTATACATGTACACATGTTTCATAAATCTATTTTGTGTATTAAGTCTTGTCATATATCTTTATTCTCATTCTTTTATATTACATTATTTAAATCATCATGTAGTTTGTCAACTTTTGAATGTATTTGTATTTAAAATATTTTACATGCAATTTGACCTAAACTTTCATTCTATAATATCGGTTTCAAAAAAGGTTATATATATATCCTTAGTTTCATACAAATTTGTCAACCTATATTTTATATGTCCATTTATTCGTCATTATTGTGAAATAGTTTAATACCATATTGCTTCTTTGGTTTGCATTTTGTTTGGTGCCTCTAATAATTTTTATTATGCCATGTATGCTGTCGTTGCATTTTATGTATTCATTATTGTCAAGCTAATTGTTCTCCATGCATGATTGAAGTTGAGTTATATTTCCAAGCTAGTTATGCTTAGTCATTTAAGTTCTTTTAGTTGATTAGATAAATTGTATTATCCTCATTTTTCCATTGTCGTATTTTTATGCATACACATATTACCCCATTCATCGTTTTCCACTTGATTTTTGAAATGTGGTTTTATAAAACCCAAATTTCGTGATCAATGTCATCTTATTTCAAATCGAATTAATACGTCTTAAGCTAGCTTTATAACCATTCATTCAAAAATTATTCAAAATGAAAACGAGATTTGATGTTTGGCAATTCGCGGAATCGTGCCCTAACGTGTTGGGTTGCAATTTCACGTTTGCTCAAAATAATCGAATATTACTTCAAAATTTCACTCATGTCTTTTAAAATTCTTCAAAACGAAGACGAGATTCGATATTTAGAAATTCGTGGAATCGTGCCCTAACGTGTTGGGTTGCAATTTCGTGTTTGCTCAAAATAATCGAGTATCCCATCAAAATTTCATATCTTCTAAAAATTTTTAAAACGAAGGCAATATTCGGCGTTTGATAATTCGAGAATCATGCCCTATCATGTTGGGTTGTGATTTCTCGTTTGCTCAAAACGATTGAACATTCCTTTATATTCTCACTCATGTTTATAAAAAATACTTAAAAATGAAGACTATGTTCAATGTTTGGCAATTTGAGAATCGTGTTTTTCATTGGTTCGAAACAATTGAAGATCCCTTCGGAATGTCACTCACATTTTCTAAAATCTTTCAAAATGAAGGCGATGTTCGATGTTTGGCGATTTGAGAATCGAGCCCAATCTTGCTGGGTTGCACTTTTTTCATTTGTCCAAAATAATCTAATATCTCCTCGAAATTTCACATGTATTTTATAAGGTAAGGCAATGGTCAATGTTTGGAAATTCGAGGAATCGTACGCTATTGTGCTGGGTTTCGATTTTTCGTTGGACTAAATAGTTGAGCATCCTTTTGTAATTCTCGAATTATAAATTTTCGGACATCGAAACAAGAAGATTTTGGCAACCAACTCGGGTTACTCAAACGTTATAAAAAGAACCACATTACAAAAACTTTTTAATTTTAGACATAAGGACAATATTTAATCGATTCGGTACCAATTTTGGGCGTAGTGAGGGTGCTAATCCTTCCTCATGCGTAACCGACTCCCGAACTCGTTTTCTCAAAAGTTCGTAGACCAAAATCGTTGTTTTAGTAAACCAAAAATGTTTTATTAAAATAACCAAATTCTCAGGTGATCCGATCACACCAAAACTAAAGGATCGGTGGCGACTCTATGCATTTATTTTTCAAAAGTCGATTTCCCCCCTTTTTTTTTGAAAATTTTTAAACCGAGGGATGGTTTCGACAATATTCTCACTAAACCATTGTCTGTGTCGCTCTTTACTCGGTTTCATAATTCTCTTCGGGTCGTCCCACTTGAGGAAGTTGGATGAATGTTATAGTATATAATATACATGTGCTTAATGTGTAAGTAGCTTAGTGGTTAGGCAGATAGTTACAAAGCTGGTATTTTATTATATTCTGTTAGTAGCAGTTTAGACTTCATTTTTCTATATAAGCTTGTATTGTGAACAGATTAAGATCAGAGTTAATTTCTTTACCTTGAAAATATTTCTTCTTCTTTTCTAGAGCTTTATCTTGTTGTTCTTCTAGTATTCTATCATTGTTACTCTTAATTTTGATAGTGAACAAGAAATTTCAGATTTTCTTTCTGCGAGCCAAATTGAGTTATATTCACTCAAAAGTGATTCTTGGAAGGAAATTTCCTTACCCAAATTTGATATTCCCCAACCACTAGAGTGGGGTACTTACTTAGATGGAATATTTTATTGGAAAATAATGATGAGGGAAGATAAAGATGCGATTGTTTCATTTGACATAGCTAATGAGAAGTTTTCCATTTTACTAATATCAGAATTAGTTGGGTGTTATACAGAAGACCCACACCGTGTTAAGTTATTGGTTTTTAATGGATCACTTGGTCCTGTTGTTTACCCAAGCACATACATAGCGATAGAACCATAGATAGCAGCTGGGAAGTATTTTCATTTCTGGGTTATGAATGGAGAAGCATGGACTAAACAATTCAGTATAGAATCTGTTCCTAAAGTTAGCCACCCATTGGAGTTTTGGAAAACCGGTGAATTATTTCTTACAAGCACAAACAATGAAATAGTCCTGCTTGACCTCTCCACCCAAGAGCTTAAGAAGCTTAGGATAGATACTTGTCTAGATGCTTACGCACATTGCATATCCCTTTTTGCTTATGTTGAGAGCCTGGTTCCAATCAATGGAAGACAATAACATGATGAACATATAATACGCCAACCAGTAGGAGAGGAATAGGCATCAAACGAATACTGAATATGAAGATGGATAGGGAGCATTTTTTTTTCTCTTGATATGCACTTCATGTGGAATATGGTTACTTGTTAGCTTCTTAATATTGTTGTTAGCCTAAACCCTGTTCATTGACCTGATGGTCATAGTGTTCACCGTCTCAGGTGTGACCTGAGTTCGAATCGTACTAGTTGTGTTACTGTTAGGGCTTTACCCTACTCTTATAATTCACAAAAAAAAGAATATTGTTGTTAGCCTTTGCCTGGTTTGTGGGTTTGGAGAATTATGGTAGTTCAGTTTCGGTTTATTTTTAGTTGCAGGTTTATGTATTGTGGTTTCCTTGTTGTTTAATCCCTTCCAATTTGCTTGAGAATAGTAGTAGGAATATCCTTTAAGCTGGTCTCAACATTTCTTGCCATCTAAGGCTTGATGTGTAGGGCCTCTAAAATCAATGCAAGGGATGAAAGCAATAAATCCATTTAACATTCAATATTTATAAATTCTATTAATTTGGTATTGATTTTAAATTTGTTTATATCTAATAAGGGCTAAATTTGTTTATATTTTAAAACTTAAGGTCAAAATGACAAAATTTATAAATGTTGATGATTACATTTTTATTATATAAATAAAAATAAGATAAATTTACTGAAATGGTGAATGCTATGATTAGTTCTCTTACTTACCATCGAAATTAGCAATGACTAAATTTCTTCTTCTTCTTTTTTTAGAGATTAATTTACTAAATATCAAAATTGAAAATTGAGAGGGACCATTGAGATCTTTTTACTTTTTTTTTTGGCTTAAATTCCTTAGGTATATTTGCATGCTATACATATTAAGTAGCCAAAATTGGAATAGTTGTATATATGGATTATATGGTTTTGATCAATATTTTCATAATTGAATTAATTGTTGATCCAATCAAATCATTAGTTTTTGGTTTGACGGTTTGTTTGGTTCGATTAAATAAATTACTACATATTCATAAAAATAATAAATATATATTTAAAAATAGAGAAAACCAATTCAACATGTTTTTTTAGCCAGATTCAATTTGTTTGTATCGGTTTATGAATCAATCAATTCAATCCCTATCTTTAGACCAGTACTCTGATCAAGTTTGGTCTTGAAAACATTATTTTAGCCAATGAATTTTTTTTTTCAATCCTATTGAATCCAGCATGTAAAAAAGTAAAGAGAGCTACAGAGTGTAAAAAAGTTGAAATAAAAGAATTAAAAATAATTAAAATTTTTTATATGGCATGATTGTTTATTATTAACAGGAATTTTCAGTATAAATTAATTTACGCTTGTTTAAAAACAAAATTTACGTAGTACTTATGACAAAAAAATATCAACTTAAAGTAAAGAGTATATTCAATGTATTAATTAATTTACGAGTCAAACATTTTTTCTAAGTATCGACATGAAAAAATATTATTTAAATACTAATTTTGATTAATCCTAAGTAAACATTAAATTATCTCAATCTCCTCCTATCAAAAATCATATTTTACTAATTATTTGTATAGTAATTAAGTTTGATTGATTGAGGAAAATTTCCTTATTTGCAGGTAAATTTGGTGGTGATTAGAAGTCACCATTATCCTTCCCCACAAGGATAAACCTGCAAATAAAAAAAATTTTCCTCAATTAATCATCGGGTTTGATTCTAAAACTAATGACTATAAATTCATACGATATGTTACTATTACTTTCGTTAATAGTGGAGGTGTTTATTGGTTTGAGTTAGATATAGGTCGAGTTTAAGCATTACATTAATATATTTTATACTTATTTACGCTTGATCTGAAATATAAATCTAAATATTTAGAAAAAATTTAATTCAAATCCATTTTAGATCCGTCCATATTATTTTTAAATTATTTTAATTTAATATTTAATAATTTTATTTTTATTTATTGAAAATTTCTATAAAGTCATCTTAACATTATGTTAATATTTATATTATAATAATATTATATATTTAGTATAGATTTATTTTTAATTTGTTATAAAGTACATAATATATAAAAATAATATAATATAAAATATTATAAACTTAAAAACGAGTCAGACCAAGCTGGGCTCAAGCCCGATCCATTTTTAAAACGGGTCTAATTTTTTTACCTAAACCTATTTTTCAAAACTAATATTTTTACTTAAACAATCTCAAATTTCGGGTAGCCTTGGGATGAATAGTTGTAGTTAATAGTGAAGATGAATTTTCATATCCGGATGATTTGCAAAAGACAAATAGTAACATTTTATTTAGTATTATTGAAAGAAACAACTGCACCTTCTACTTATTTGCTCAAAGATAAAAAGTAAAACTGCAGATTTTATTAAGCTTAAAATGCTAGATGGATGTCACAGTGAATCCACCATACTTTGATTGTTGGATGTGTTGAGGCTTAAACAAATGGGAAACCTGCAACAAATAAACAAATTACAATAGCTTCATCAGAATAAAACCAGCACTATCAATATTTAAAGCATTATATGTCTAAAGTCAAGGTAATGGAAACTGCAGCATGCAAAATTGTACTTACCTCCGCAGTTGTGACCGACCGGACGGACAGCAATGTTGCAGTGTTTTGGAATGGTAACGGCAACTTCTGGCCTCACCCCGGCATCGTATGCGGTACGAGTTTGCAGAATAGCGCAGAGGCAGCCTGGATTGTTGAGCTTTTTCTCTATTATAGCGCAGCAACGCTCGGAAACAGGAGCTCTCCGATATTTGGCTGCGTATGTACATGGAGCCAGCTTCTGAGCCTCCTTCTCAATGTCATGTTTCCCACAGGGACCATAGTAATCATGAGTTGCATCCACTCCGTTGAGGCCTGCAATGCTCATACTCACAACAAACACCACAACCCACATGTACTTCACTTTAGTTTCCATTTCTTGAATGCAATATTCAGCTATACTTGTCTACAACTTGAACTCAGAGGAAGACACTTCTCAACAATTTATACCCAAACAAGTTGATAATACCACCCATTACAATGGACATGGAACTAGAGAAAAAGTCATGTGTCAGCTGCTACACCTACTATTTAAGAACATCGTTTTCAAGTTTCCAGACCATTAAGTCATCAATTACACCTTGTTTCTGTGTATAACATCAATCTCAAACAACCATATATACGAATCTAATCCACAGTTCAAGCATTAGCTTATAAAAATCCAGTCTATCTTTTGCCCACATTGTCTTTTTTCGATTTTACCCCACACCATCTTTGTGGGCTGATGAGGTTCTGGTTTTCGGGTTGGTAATATATATATTGTATAAATTTAACTTGGATTAAGATAATCCTATAAAATAGCATTCAAATAAAATTAATAAACTTTATTACTATTTTTAACTCTAAAATTAATCTATTTTATAAAATTCTAAAATCCTTCAACTTATAATCTTAAACCCATTTAGACCATAAATCTTAATTTAACCATTTTTCTAAAATCATAAAATTTTAAAATTCTAAATTCTAACCCATTATACTATAATTTATGAATCTAACTGAACAAACAAAATCGTAAGCCCTGCTATACTAATATTATTTATTAATATTATTTAATTTTTAACATTAAATTTATTTAATTAATCAACACTATTAGGGTTAAAATACTATTAAAGAGATATGGTTAGTATTAGAAAGTGTATAATATTAATTAGAAATATTTTTTGACATAATTAGAAATATTTTAAAACAATATCAAGCGGTACATTTTATCAAATATTTTTTTGAGAAATTCTTTTATTGTATTGAATACACTTTTTAGTATCATCTTAATATAATTTAAACACCTCTCTATATAATTATTTAATCCTTTACAAGTTATTTTAAAGTTTCAAACATTATCTCGAGGGTTATTTAAAGAATTCAATTGACCATGAAGTTGTGTTTGTTTTAATTAATTGGATTGAAAATTTGTTGGGTATCAATCTAGAGAGAGGGATTAGATTGAATTTTTATATTTTGAGGTTAAAATTCTTGGTCCAAATAAAAAAGAATGTCAACTGTGAACCAGTGACGTACGGGGGGTGGCAGGGCTTTTCATGTGTTGGAGGGGTGAAAACATAATTTAGTTTTCAAAAGTACTTCTGGGAGAGAAAAGTTAAAAAGTAATAGTGGAATTAGCTGCTTAAGTAGTAGTATCTGTTAGATTAGTTCTAATACATAGTGAAATGAGTAATTCTTCTCTTAACAAGTGAACGAATTTGGAACTTGTTAAAATAGTAGTAAACTCATAACACACGACTAATCTCAGGTCCAATTGAGTTCCGCGATAGATTAACAATTTAGCCACTATACCTCGAGATGCTGGTAAGTGCTCTAGAGAAGCTGCCTAATGTTTTTCATAGAAGGTGGCTAGTCCTTCACACTTACATAGGTGATTTCATCAAGTCTATCTCAATGTAGACCACTCGAATAAGGATTATGAAATCATTAAGAGCATTTATAAAGCTCATCCTCTCAAATTCAAATTCAGTGAATTTATCAAGTTCGTCTCAATAGGATCACCCAAACTCTAGAATATGATCTCATTAAGACTAATAAACTCAACTTCACATGTTGGTGAATTCATCAAGTCCGATGCAATAGGACCACCCAAATCTTAGGGTATGAATTCATTAAGAGTGAGAACTCAACCTTATGCATGTACATCGTTCACCACAAGGATAGGTAGAATATACATTATGAGTCTTTCTACGGTTTTGTTTGACTGTATTGAACTTAGAGAACTAAGTTGGGTATCCACCAGGAATTCCTCAACTACTGGGCTTTAAAACCTATCCCCCTTGAAGAATCAAGAACATTTTCCTACTTAACCCTTTGGTGTGGATCAGCTAGGTTCCTTTCAAACCTCACGTACTCTAAAGCAAGTACTCCATTCTCCCATGAAGAAATCTCTGCAAGTAGATTCTTAAGGCACTCAGCCTCTTGCTTGACTCATTCAAGAGTTATAAACACTGATTCCATCGTGGAGCAAGCAATACATGTCTTTTTAGCAAACTTCCAAGATATAGCTACTCCACCCAAAGTAAAGACATACCCACTTATAAAGCTAACTTTATCAGTTACCTAGTTTGCATCACAACAGCCCCCTAAGACTGTAGGGTATCTAAAAAAATTCCAAATTCCAACTTATAAATTATTGTACTTTAATTTCACTCAAGACCATTTGAGGAAAGCTCAACCTTGATAATTAGCATAGTAAATTGCAGACCATGACACTCCCCCATTTACTATGTTAAGGCCTTCATCGACATGCAGACACATTTTTAGTAACCTTGTTGCATCAAGTTGACATTTTAGTTTCAAGTCCATCTTGGGCCTTCAAAACCCATTGTTATGATTTATTCAACGTACATTGGATATAGACTCGAACTAGGTCTTATCTCAATCATTGGTGTAGTCTTTTCTATGCCTATTTCTCCACTGAACACTCAGGCTCAATGCCACAACACATAATGATCAAATTACAACCTTGAGAAAACCTTAATGGTATGGCCCTTTGTCGACTAAATATTACCATATCTTTGATACTAAAAAAAAATCCCTCTAGATGTGACACCAATCGCACTCTTGTGGATCCCGTTGGATGCATCCCTCTGGATGTGGTTTATGGAAACCATCCTTTGCAACACCAACACAAAAAGTTCTCAACTTGGAAAATTTAGACACATTGGCCATCCCCAACTTAGGTCCTCTTGGCCCCTCCATATTGGGTGTGGCCATCTTGGCTAACCGTAACATATATAGCACCATTGAACTAGGTTGATCTCAATCTTAATTTCAGATTCTAATGCTTATTCATGCAAACTCATAAGTTACCTGAACAAGACATCCCCTATTAGTTTTCTTATTCAAGCTCTCGAACTCGATAATCCTCCAGTTTACTTTAGTTAAAAACTTAGTGACGCTTGAACTAGCTCCACAAATCTCATTTATTAGTAGCTTATCATGGATAAGGGCATCGTAAGCCCTATCCCAAACACAAGGATCCAACGATTCACTCATGGTCCTTCAACCAACCCAAACTCAAGCGACCTCCGACTAACTCAAACTCAAGGGTCCTCGGACCCATTCAAACTCAAGGGACCTTCAACCCACTCAACTCAATCTCACTAGGCCTTCCAAGCCCATCTTGATTGCAATAGCCCACTAGCCAACACAGATGGAGCTTGCAACCACTCCAATGCTATTTTGGCACACTTTTGCACTACTCAGGTGCCTTCATACCAATTGCCTGTAGGAGCCTTCATTGGTCCCAGTAGCAAGAAATGGAAACGATTATGTCTAAACAGTAGTATAATTTGCTTCTAAATTGTTGGAAATATACTATTGCAAAATAAAACTATAAGTGTTGATAGAAAACAAGCTGAGTGTAAATAAATAAAGCAATCACTGTGTCGTGGAAAAACCATTGCATTAGAAGAAAATTTGCCCTAATCGGTGTAATCGTGTAATGGACTTCGCCTCCCAAGATTAACACAGTACTTCAATATTTGTACACTCGAATAAAAAAGGTTGAACACAAGTGGTATTACTCTTCTCGAAAGGAATTGAAACCGAAAAAACAAAATCAGTTGGTTGAAAATTTGATCGAAAAATAAACTGGAAGAAAATCGGCAAAACCACGCTAGGTTCAATTCCTAAAAAAGATTGGAGGGGTCACAGGCAGTCTCGCTTAAAACCCAATTTCCCCTCGTGTAATTTCACAGAACACCAAGATTTAGAGAACAAAGAGAAGTCGTTTTTCTCTTGTTGTGTTCTGTGTAAAATGAGGAGACTGACTTCTTATTTATACAGTTTTCTAACAGGCAAAATAGTAAAATAGCAGTGTCAATTTTAAAATATAACAAAAAATTTTCCTCAACCAAAAATGTTTTAAAAATATTTTCCGCAGCAGTCAGATTTTCCATAACTGAAAATATTCTGAATATATATATTGCGATTACCAACACTTGTAAACTGAAACCTCCGTACATAAATAGATAAACAATTTTATTATCTTTGCAATCTTCATGTAAATCATTTTCTAAGTTAGTGTATAATTGTTTTTTAAGAATGATATCTTTGCAAATTTGTCACATGGTTTAGTAAAAGTGACAGAATAGTGTATAATTGTTTTTTAAGAATGATATCTTTGCAAATTTGTCACATGGTTTAGTAAAAGTGACAGAAAACTATCTAAATATACGAAAGATACAATTGCAATGTTAGCTATATGAAAGAATCTGATGACATCATGTCTAAATATATCAAAGATACAACGATCCTCTGAGAAGTTGCATCTTGAATCGGCTGTGCCTTGGAAAGCTAATCAAAGGACACCATAATTCATAAATTTGCAACCAGAACTCCAAGCAACTAAAAACAAGCCAAAACTACCATAATTAAAGTAACGAAATGTCTTAAAAGTCAGAACACAATTCTCCAAACCTACAAACCAGGAAAAGGCTAACATCTCATACATATAATCTATACAATAACAACAATATTAAGAAGCTCACAAGTAACGATAGTCCACATAAACTGCATATCAAGAGAAAAATGCTCATTACGTCTTACACATTTATGTTTTAGTTCCCTATCCATCATCAATTTGATGAATATCCCTCTTCATATTCAATATTTATTTGATACATCTCTAACTAATTGACGTATTATATAATCCTCATGTTCTTGTATTCCATTGATTGGAACTAAGGTCTCAACATAAGCAAAAAAGAAGATGAACTCTCGATGATGCTCCAGGTAAGCATTGATCCCAAGCATCTTAAGCTCTTGGGTGGAGGGGTCAAACAATTCACCATTTTCCAAAACCCCAATAGGTTGAAAACTTCAGGAATAGATTCAATACTAAATTGTTTAGTCCATACTCCTCCAGTCATAACTCATAAATCAAAAGATTTATGAATTCCTTTCCTGTGTAAGCAGCCAAGCAAAAAGAGAAACAAAATACTTTATTATGATAAATTTGAATGATTAATTAATTTATTTAAGTCTCAAAAATTATTATTTTAGTATTTTTAATTTTTATATATTCTTTAGATTTTCTAATATTTTTTAAATTTTATAATTTTTAAAAATATAAAATTTGGAATTTTCATAAATATTTTGTTTTTTTTTTGTAATTTTTGTCGAGAGAGGCCAATTTGCTCATTTTCAAATTTGATAAGGACTAAAGGTGTATTTATACCAATCTAGTATTTGAGTTATTCGAATTGTAAAATTTAACTCGACTTGAACTCCAAACTAGAATTATTTGTTCGAGTTGACTCGAAAAAAACGAATAACTAGATTTGATTAATTTTAAATTTTAAAATTTTTTTATTTTTTAGAGTCGAAACGAGTCTTGCTCACCCCTATGGTCACTAAACTAACTACAATTACGACAAAGACAAGCACACCTATCGAATAATAGTATAGCTATAGTGAGTAGGGAATATCGTATCTACGAGGACTAAAAGTACTAGAAATTACTGTTTTCCTATCATTTAGCCAATATGATGGGATGGTTGTTTTTAATCTAAAATTAACTAAATTAATAACTAAGAACGCAACAGAGAATGAATTAAGAAAATAATCAAATAAAATCAATGAGATAGACAATACCTAGGAAAGAATCCACTTAGACTTCACTTATTATTCTGAATCTAAATTAAACTATTTATTCACTTGCGCATTGATTCGTAGAAATTCCTAAATTATGTTAATATCTCTTTCGAGAGTAAGAACAACTAACTCTAAGTTGATTTATTGAAACCTCTTTCTAATGAAAACACCTATTATCACATTAACTCGATTTATGGATTCTCCTATTAGATTTGACTCTAATCCGGTAGATTTATTTCGTCCTATTTCTAGGATTACTCGCAACTCCACTCAATTATGCTAGATCTACTCTTAAAAAGAGACTTTTGCTCCACTGAAATAAGCACATTAAACTTGAATCAATATCTTAGAAATATTAAGACAAGAAATAAGTGTACATAATTGAGAACGAGAATCAAGTATTTATCATGTAATTCAGAAATCAAATAATAAGATCCATCATAGGTTTTATCTTCCCTAGGTATCTAGGGAATTTAGTTCATAATCTGGAATAAAACCATCTAAAAGTTAGGATAACAACAAGACATAAAAAAACCCAATAAAACTTCAAAGGAAATTGAATGGAGATATTCAATCTTGAAGGAGATCCACTTCTGAGTTGAATTCGGTAGCGCTCTTCGAGTCTTTTCTTTGTTCTTCTCTGCCTTTTTTATTATATATTTATAAACTTTAGAATGCTTAGAAACCCTAAAAATTGAGTTTTTACGCGTAAAAGAGAAGCAGGGTGCGAAATTGGCACAGGCTGGCACATGGGCGTGTGGCCAACCCGTGTGGCTTACATGGGCTTGTGCCCAGCCCGTGTGGAAATGCCCAGGTTGTGTGGATCCTGAAAACAACTCTTTTTGTGAGAATATTTTCAACATTGAGAGTATTTTTGATAATTATGCCAAATAATTTTAACAATTTTAACGGTGTTAACCATACCGAATTTGCAATTTAAAAAAAAATAGAGAGATTGAATTCTTAAAAATAAAAAATTAAGTATTAAATTTTAAATATACAAAAGTACATAAATGTGAGAATATTGTATCATTTAAATTTAATCTTTTAAAATTGGGGATTAAATTCAAAAGGTATGTATTATATTATATTTTTATCTTAATCCTTCCTCACATGGATACAAATGCAAATAAGGAAATTTTCCTAAATTGCATATAATTATTATAACGTATCAAATGCTTACCTTTTATGCTTATTTGCTTCATGGTTAAGGTTTGGACCATAAATGACACCTACCTCCAATTTTGCTTGCTTAATTATTCCTCTTAGTCAATTACAAAGAAAATCAAAATAGCAAGATACAGAGGCCAAGGTTTGAATTGCCAGAAGCTTTGGTTATGGAAATTCTGTCAAAGCTTCCAGTTAAATCCCTTACTCGCTTCAACTGTGTTTGTAAGTATTGGTGTTCTTCTTTTCAAACTCCTCATTTCATTTCCAATAATTATCACAACAACCTTGAAAACGACAACCTTAATCTACTTCTTAGTCGCCGTGATGGTAACACCTTCCAACTTTATTTCTCTCAACTTTCAAATGAAAAAGATCAAAATTATATAGTAAAACAAAACATTCACTTGCCCTTTTTTAAGAATGATGTCCCCTCTGTTTATGGTGCTTGTCATGGATTATTGTGTTTACTTGATCCTTCAAAGGATAACGCTGCCATTTGGAACCCATCAACCAGAGAGTTTAAAATCCTTCCACCATCTTCAATCCAACGCCCTCCATATTTTTCCCCATTCGAAGAAACCTACCTTACTTTAGATGACGTTTATTTTGACCACGCTGCTTTTGGGTTTGATTCTAAAACTGATGACTACAAAGTCATACGATTTGTTCTTCTTACTTTTGTTAATAGTGAAGAAGAATATCCACATCCTCATTTTATGTACCAAGTTGAGTTGTATTCTCTTAGAAGTAATTCCTGGAAGGAAATTCCATCTCCTGATTATAAACCAACTGAAACAACTTTGGGAAATAATTATGTAGACGGAATTTGCTATTGGAAAACAGAGACAGGGGCATATCTTGATTTTAGAGGACTAATTCTTTCATTTGACATGGGGAATGTGAAGTTCTCAATTTTACCTATCCCAGAATTCGTTGGGTCTTTCCCAGAATACTATGTTGATCTATTGGTGTTTAATGGATCACTTGGTGCTATTGTTTACCCATCGGAAAGAATTGACACGTCTTTTGATTTATGGGTTACAAGTGAAGGACTGTGGACTAAACAATTCAATATTAAATCCATTTCTGGAGTTGTACGCCCGTCGGGATTTGGAAAAAATGGTGACTTGTTTCTTAGAGACACAAATGATGAAGTACTCCGATTTGACGCCTCCACCCAAGAGCTTAAGGAACTTGAGATTAATACTTATCTAGATCATTTACGGTTCTCCATCTCCCTTCATGCTTATTTAGAGAGCTTGGTTCGTATCAATGGAATACAAGAGATTGAAAAATATGTAATACGTCAACCAACAAAAAATGCATCAAATGAATACTGAATACTGAATATGAAGAAGGATATGCATGAAATGGATATTGAATATGAAGATGGATGGAGAGGGAGAGCATAAATGTGTAAGATGTAATAGGAATTTTTAGTTGTGAGCTTCTTAATATTGCTATTATTGTTTGGATTATATGTTTGAGATGTTAGCCATTGCCTGGTTTGTGTATTTAGAGAATTGTTGAGTTTATGTTTGGTTTTAATTGCTAACATATCTGCCATAGTGTGAAAATATCATTCTCCAAAGTGGTGAAATGAATATAAGTTTAAAATGCATAACAAAATGGAATTACAAAATTTTGCATTATATACCCTAGAAAAAACACACAATAAACAATTGAAAGTTTGAAAACAAAGAAAACGGAAATTTCATAAAACAAAAATGGAAACTCACCAACCAGATTCAAGCAATTGAACAAAAAAAATCAAATCTTTTCCCTCTCAAAAAAGGTAATTACTTTCAAAAGTTTGAGTTTTTTTATTTATATTAATTGTTTATTGTTCCAATTTTCGATTTTCCCCCTTTTTCTCGATTGAGTTTCAATCCCCACCAAAAATTTAATTTTGTTTGACTTTTTGAAAGCTATTGAGTTCCATGGAACCCTACAATGCTTATACTCACAATAAACACCATAACCCAAATGTACTTCACTTGAGTTTCCATTTCTTGAATGCAATATTTAGCAGTAGCACAACCTGAACCCCAAACGAAGACATTTCTCAACAATTTATGCCCAAACAAATAGCTGAAAAGTAGCTAAACAAAGATAAATTTCACCAATTACAATGGACATGGATTTGGAGTTACCAGATCATTAGGTCATCAACTACACCTTGTTTCTATGTATGCTCTTTCTCAAGCAACCCTATATATGAAACTGATCCACAATTTAAGCTTGTTGTTTTATATATCTTGTTTCTCCATCTAAAGACTCGATTTCAAGTCTTCCTTTTTAAGGTGGTGTATAATTATTCTCCAGGGATGAAAACTTTGCAAATTTGTCACTTGGTTTATTGAAAGTGACAGAAAACTATCACCCCCCAATGCTTAACAATAATGCTTAACTTTCAGTTTGCGACCCTCTATTTTTTAATTATATAAAAATAGTTAAATTTTTAATTTGGTTCTTGCACTATGTTAAAATTTGGAATTTGGCCTTTATACTTCTGTTATAATTTGGTGTTTCAACGTTTATAATGTCATTATTTCGTCTAAGTATTTTATTCTAATTAAAATTCTAACCTAAATTGAAAGAAACATTAACATCATTAATTTTTTGTTAGCTTCAAGTCCACTATAATGCCAATTTTTTGTGACAAACTTATTTTAACATTGTCGATCAGGGTTGAATTTAGGAAAGTTTTATTTTGGGAGATAAAATTATATATTTTATGATAGTAAAATATAACTTCACCATTTCAATAACTTATATCTTTATAATTTTTAGAGAACTAAATCAATTTTTTTCATTTTTTGAGGGTTAAAATGCAATTTTAATTACCATTATTAATTTAAAATTTTAGAAATTATAAACAACATAAATAAAAAAATTTTCATGTCAACCTGTAACACCCCAAACCCGAGACCATCGCCGGTGTCGGACCCGAGGGGTTAACAAGCCAAGTTCACATGTTTTGCCCACCAATTTGACATTTCCAGTCAGGCTGGAAAACTGCGTCACTGTCGCCTTAAAAATCATATCTCGAGTTTCAAAACTCGGAAACTGGTTTCGTAAATTTTCCCTGAATTTAGACTCATATATCCATCCATGGATTTATTTCTAGGATTTTTGGTCGGGCCAATTGGTACAGTTTATTAGTTAAAGTTACCCATGTTACAGGGATCGACTGCTCTGACCTTCGCGCGGTATAACTTGAATATCTCTCTGTACAGGGCTTTAATGCTGGTGTAGTTTGTTTCTAATGAAACTAGACTCAAAATGGAATCTGTACATATAAGATATGTCTCCTAATTCTTTTGGATAATTTATAGTGAATTTTAAAGTTGCGACAGGGAACCCAGAAACCATTCTGGCCCTGTCTCACAATAGCTTTAATATCTCTTAACCTGTAACTCCTATGACCATTTCGTTTCTTCCATATGAAAATAGACTCATCAAGGTTCATTTACATAGCTTATTCACTATTGAATTCCATTCCTATGAATTTTGGTGATTTTTCACATTCATGCCACTGCAGCTGGCAGCATCTGTTTTTAAGGTAGGACTTACCTATTTGGTAGTCTCCATGAATCAACTAGTCTTGCCATACATAGGTTCATATAAGATCATTTTAACCATGCCAATGGCTGATCATATGACCAACATTCCCATTTCCAAGCCGTAGCCACATCATGACACCAAATATATACATACAACCCACAATTAGTCTAAGTTCATGCTTCCCTTTTCGAGCCATTTTCGCATGGCCGTACATACTTACATTACAACATATTTAACAAACAAGAGGTAGTCCTATACATGCCATCTCAAGTTCAATCAAAATTTATACCAAAATGGAGGCTTGATAGTGTGAATGACTTCGACTTCAACGATCCCAAATCCAATTGCTTGAGCGAAATCTAAAAAAACCGAGAGCCAAAGCAACGGGTAAGCATTTTTATGCTTAGTAAGTCTCAAGGAATATAATCAACTCTAATTACAGCAATACATTCACATAGCCAAATGCATCATTTCATTAATACACATTCTTACTTCACACTTCATCATTATATGATTTCACAAAATATCAATCAATTCAATAACTGAAATTCATTAGTCGATTGAGCGAATGTTGCTCAAACATGTCGACTTTCCAATGCACATATAACGTACCTTATCCTTTGGGCTTTTCGAGTGTACTAATTGAATTCATTACAGCAACCAACACTCACCTCCAGCCCAAGATTCTTCGGAATATAACCGGATATAATCACGTGCACAAATGCCTTCGGGTCTTAGCCCGGATAGAGTGTCTCGCACGAATGCCCTCGGGTCTTAGCCCGGATGTAGCCACTAGCGCAATTGCCTTTGGGTCTTAACCCGGATATAATTTCCAGCATAATTGTCTTCGGATTTAGCCGGATATCATTCAATTTCCCATGAACACATACATCAATTATCATTGGACATACATAATTCATTTTCATTACTAAGGCTCAAACGCAATTATAGTCACAAGCATATTCGCCCGGGACTTAGCCTGGTAGAATTCAAATACTCATGCATACACAATCAATAATCAATACACATCCATACTTTATTTCACACAATTCAAGTAGGGTCACTTCTTGAGGACTTACCTCGGATGTTGTCGAACGGCTTTTTCGGCTATTCGATCACTTTCTCCTTCCCTTGTCCAATTGTGGCCCTCTAAGCTCTTGAGCTAATTCAAACAAATTCAATTTATTAAAACCTCATTGTGCTAGCTTTTGGCGAATATGACAAGGAGTTTAAATGGTCATATGGCCACCCTTTAGCTTGAATACACAATGGTCATGCACATTTTATACTACATCAAGCAATTCAATACAATTTATTCGAGCATCAAGGAAATGCTAAGGCCTTCAATAGGCTACCCAAGGCGAATATTCATGTACATGTTGAGGTCAATTTTGCACTTAATACCTCACAAAACAGCATGCAATTTACTAATTAATGCTTTGCACATTGTGGCCCAAAACTTATAATATAGCATCAAGCACCTACATGTGTGCTAGGCGAATTGTGCTTGCAATTTCACAAGCATTCTTCCACATCTTCTTCTTTAAACCAATATATTCATCACTTAGTTCATAACCAAAACATAATGTGCAATCATATATATGCATATATGAGCATGGCGAATTTTCAAGGTGTCCATAGCCATCCAAAACACAAATTTTAACTAACATGCAAGAAGCATGAATCATGCTCAAGAATGCATCATGGCGAATATGACAATCATGCTCCTTTTCAACTTCAATCATGATAAAACAAAGAGAAAACTCAAAATCTTACTCATGAGTAGAAAATCCATCATTGCATGCATCATCATCAAGCTTCACACTTAGCATGCAATGGCTTTATCACCATAACAACTTTGGCCAAATACCATTTCCATGGCATAACAAAGATTTGAGCCATGGCTAACATGCACATCAAGTTAGCAACCAAGACATGCATGAAACTCCTAACACAACCTCATACATACCTTAATCTTGATGCAAACTTAGCCAAATCTCCTTCTAGATCTCTTCCAAACCAAGCATGAAGCAAAAATCCTCCCCTTTTCCTTAGTATTTTCGCCAAGAAGTGAAAATGGATGAGCAAAATTGTTCTTTTCTTTCCTTAGGACATTCGCCAAGAGCTATGGTGAAAGATGAACACTTTTTTTCCTTTTTTTTTTCCATACTCTTATTTTATTATTTCTAACATGCACCACTAGCAAAACATGTTTAAGACATGTTTTCTTTTGCCCATATTCATCACCATGGCGGCCACTATAGTCAAATTTGGGGAATTTGACATGCAAGGACAACATTTCCTAGTGTGCATCAATAGGCCACTTCCACATTTGCCTATCTCAATTCTAAATTTTCTCACACAAGTCCTTTCTAGTGAAATTCACCTTTATAACACTAAATCAATCATCAAAAAATGTCATACATGAATACTCACATATTATAGGCATCGAAATAAATTTTAAATTATTGTTATGCCTCGGTTTTGTGGTCCCGAAACCACATTCCGGCTAGGGTCTATTTTGGGCTGTCACACAACCTGTGTGTGAATCTTTGATTCAATTATATAATTGTTTTTCATAATAGTAAAAGAAACAAACACAGTGAAAGACAAAAACAAAAATCACCGTCTTTGATGTTTTTGATGCCAAACTAAACAATTCTTGAATTTCTTTCCCATCACAAATCACGACTTAAAAAGGCTATATTCCTTTTTAATCTTCTCACTATTTTCTCCTATAAAACCTTGTGTGTTTCATAAAATCATTTTTTTTCTACTTTAAAACATAGAATATGATTATAAACTATTAATAAATGAGACATTGGTTACGCTAGGAAAACTTGAAATAATCTCATCCCAATTCGATTAAGGATGAATCTAATTTTGATAATAAATTTAATTCCTGAGAAATTAAGCCCAGAAGTATAAACTACTACATTACATCTTGATGGCTGAGCTGAGATAGCAAGGATTTGATAAATAAATCAAGTCTTGGCTTTGTTGGTTGTCGCACTGCTTTGTCCATTTCTAGCTATGGTATGATCTGCTACAATCACTCATAATATCCCTTTTGCATTAATATTATGGTAGATAAGTTCATATGTAAAAGCAAATCCATTTTTGTTAAATTAAGATTCTACATTATTTCATGTGAAAGAGTAGTGGATGGTACTTATAAAAACAAATAAATTCATTTTCTCCTCTAACCATTAACCATTAATTACCATAGTCTTAATCAAAATTTAAACCCTACTAAAAATTTAAAGAAACAAAAATTCCAACAACTTTCATATATATATAAATTATTACATTGACTAGAATCAATAAACCATTGTAAGCAATTACTTATGAAGCCGAATCACCATATTTATATAGAATGAAACAGACACCTCTACATCTATGTTAAGAAAAGTTAATGACATATTTTACTATAATATTTTGCTAGCTATATTTGCAAATTTTTTACGTGGTTTCTGAAACCAACAAAAAACAATACTTATCATCCCAATTCTCAACTAGAAGAAGCCTTGCACAATGGAGGTTTAGCATTGTGCAAAAGCTACCACTAAAACAATAGCTTATCTTCAACCATTGATCTTCTATATTCTGGTTGCCTTTGCAATATTATGGCTTATTTTCCCTTCCATTCCTCTTTAGATAATGATAATGACAGGGTTACTTTGTCACTATACTATGAAATAAGTTTATGCCCACGTTGTGCCTCCTTTATCTCCAATGACCTCATCAAGGTCTTCCACACTGACATCCATACCATTATCAATCTAAGATTGGTCCTTTGGGGCAATGCTGAAATTGTTGGGTTTTTGAACAATTTATCCGGAGGAAGTATGAAGCTCAGTGTAAAACTTGAGCAACAATGTAATAAATCCGGATAAAGAATGACTGAAGATTGAGCTTCAAAAGGCTCGATATTTGCAGGGTAAACAAACAAAATTTTACTTGGTAAAAGAAAACAAAAATTGAGAAATTATTTTTCTTGAATGATTTCTTTTGAAATTCATTAATAAAAAAGATAACATAATGCCAATACATATACCAGTCATAAGCTGGTCAGCTTTAACATATTTACTATTTTTAGACTTACTTGCACCACTTGCACATTGCAACTTGCAAATCACGACTTGCACAATTAGGTAAGCTGATCTATCAATCTTATTAGCATGCAATATACTACCTACTTAGTTCTAATTTAACTAAATTACAAAATATTACTTAAAGTAACAAAATGAAACTGAAGTTGAACAGTAGCATCAACTTCAGTAACTACATGTACTTTATTCGGAAATACTACAGTAGCTTGATCTTCATACTTCATTCACATAACTTGGATCGTATGTACTTCATCCATATAACTTATGTGGTATTGTCTGCCCTTAGCTGCTTCATGTGCTGCATGCAGGCCAACTTCAACACTCCTCATTGGCTTGTATGCTGACTTTTCTATTGAGTGGTCTTTCAACTAGTTGCCAGGTCTGATTCTTGTCAATCATACTGATTTCATCAACCATTGCCTATTTCCAGCTCTGATGAGCTTCAGCTTCTTCAAAGCAACTTGGTTCAATAACAACCACATGAGCTCTTTCATAAACCTCAGCCAATGGTCTAGTCCCTCTAACTGGTTTATCATCAATGTCTATTTCAGGACCATTTTGATCAGCTTCAGTCTGATCTGTTACCAAATCTTCAGCAGCAGTTTCTGGTTCATTTTTGTCCCAGTTCCAACTTGCCTTTTCATCGAATACAACATCTCTGCTCACAGAGACTTTATTTGTTGAAGGATCAAGTATCCTATAACCCTTCTTGATACTGCTGTAACCAACCAGAATACCAGGTTGAGATTTCTTTACAAGCTTGTCTCTTTTTGCTGCTGGAACATGAGCATAACATACACATCCATAGACTCTTAAGTGAGCCAATGATGGTTTGAACCTGAACCAGGCCTCAAATAGAGTTTTCTGAGCCAAAGCCTTGGTTGGGAGCCTATTTTGGAGGCAAACAGCAGTGTTAACTGCTTCTGCCCAAAATGTCTTAGGCAAATTTCTTTCAAACATTAGGCACCTGGCCATATCCATCAAGCTTCTGTTTTTTCTTTCACTTACACCATTTTGCTGAGGTGTATAAATGTTGGTGAGCTGGTGTTTGATGCCTACTTCATCACAAAACGTATTTAACCCGAATGAAGTATACTCAGTCCCATTATCAGACCTTAATGTCTTTAACTTGCAGCCTGTTTCAGTCTCTGCTGCAGCTTTAAACTTTAAAAATACTGAAGCCACTTCTAATTTCTATTTCAAAAAATAAACCCAAAAATATCTTGAGTAATCATTAATGAACAAGATGAAATACCTGCTGCCATTCAAAGATTGAGTCTTCATTGGACCACACACATCAGTGTGTACAAGTTGTAGTCTTTCAGAAGCTTTCCAGACTTTGTTTATAGGAAATGGTAGCCTAACTTATTTTCCTAGCTGACATACTTCACAAACTTCTTCCTTTTCAACCGAGTTAGTGAAGTTTTCAACCAAACCTTCTTTGGTTAGCTGAGTCATTGAGTTGTAGTTGACATGGCCAAGTCTTTTGTGCCACAGCTTGGATTCATCTTGAACAGCTGTGTAGACCCTGTCTGAGCTCTTATTCTAGTCCACAACAAAGCTCTTGTCAGCCATGGTCACTGTCATGAGCTTGGATCTATTTAGATCACTGATTAGGCACTCATTGCCTTTGAACACTACATAGTAGCCCCTTTCTAGCAACTGAGCTATACTGAGCAGGTTTCTATCTATTTTAGGTAGCAAAAGTACATTTGAAACAAGTTTAGTACCTGTAGGAGTGTTAATCAGCACATCTCCTTTGCCTTCTCCTTTGATGAAGTGTCCATTTCCAACCTTCACCCTTGTTTTGAAGCTTCTGTCTATGACTTGAAGATAGCAACATCTGGATTCATGTGGTTAGTACATCCACTGTCAATCAACTATCATTTTGTGGCTTTTCTTTTGGTAGATGAGCAAGAGACAGCAAAGAATCGTTCTTCTTGATCACTTTCTTCTTCTACCACTTGAGCTTCAGCTCTTGGCTATTGAGGTTGGTTTTGTCTCTGCTTGCCTTTGTTTTTGCAAAATTTCTCAGCATGGCCTATATTTTTGCAGATTTGACACTGCACATCAAGCATAAAACCAACATACTTCACTCGGATGACTTAGCCTTTTGCAGTGTAGGCAAGGTGGATATTTTCTTGCACCATCTGTTCTAGGCTTATCTTTCTAGGTTTTCTTCCCCTTGTATTTAGAGGAGTTTGAGGCTGGTCTGCTTTTGGCCTGGAAGGTACATTCTTGATGCTCCTCTAGTCTACTTGCTCTCTTTTGCTCTTGAGCATAAAGAGCATTGATTAGCTCTGTCAAGGAAATGCTGGTCAGGTCTCTCGAGTCTTCAAGAGATGAGATCTTTGCCTCATACCTTTTAGGTAAGGTTGAGATCACCTTCTCCACAATTCTTACTTCACTAAATTGTTCTTCAAGTAGCCTTATGCTGTTTACTACAGTCATGATTCTGTCTGAATATTGCTTGACTATTTCTTCCTTCTTCATCTTCAAGTTTTCAAAGTCCCTTCTTAAATTCAGTAACTGTTGCTGCCTTGTTCTTTCAGTCCCTTGGAACTCCTCATTCAACTTATCCAAGGCCTGCTTTGGTGACTCACAAGCCATGATTCTTGTGAAAATCACATCAGACACACTGTTTTGGATGCAAGACATGGCTTTGTGCCTTTTGGTTCTTTCATCTGAATGTTGTCTGATCTGAGCCACTGTTGGATTGGCTCTAAGAGGTGCTGGTTCAACATCTGAGTTAACGACCTCTCATAGGTCAAATGCCTATGGGTAGATCCTCATTTTTACTATCCAAATGTGGTAGCCCTCTCCATTGAAGACTGGTGGTGCAGTTGGTGAAAAACCTGAGGAAGACATGGTTTTAAGGATTGAAATATGACAGGTCCACTAAGAATAAGGCTCTAGATACCAATTGTTGGGTTTTTAAACAATTTATCCGGAGGAAGTATGAAGCTCAGTGTAAAACTTGAGCAACAACGTAATAAATCTGGATAAAGAATGAAGGAAGATTGAGCTTCAAAAGGCTCGATATTTGCAGGATAAACAAATAGAATTTTACTTGGTAAAAGAAAGTAAAAATTGAGAAAGTATTTTTCTTGAATGATTTCTATTGAAATTCATTAATAAAAAATATGGCATAATGCCAATACATATACCAGTCATAAGCTGGTCAGCTTTAACATATTTACTATTTTTAGACCAACTTGCAAATCACAACTTGCAAATCACAACTTGCACAATTAGGTAAGTTGATCTATCAATCTTATCAACACGCAATACATTACCTACTTAGTTCTAATTTAACTAAGTTACAAAATATTACTTAAAGTAACAAAATGAAACTGAAATTGAACAGCAGCATCAACTTCAGTAACTGCATATACTTTATCCAGAAATACTACAGCAGCTTGATCTTTATACTTCATCCACATAACTTGGATTGTATGTACTTCATCCACATAACTTATATGGTATTGTCTGCTCCTTGGCTGCTTCATGTGTTGCATGCAGGCCAACTTCAACAGAAATCCATTGCCAGGTTTACAACTCCGTTCTTCATTTTAATGTATTTTCATTATTAACTAATGCAGTTTAATTACTTTTTGCTACTGTAACTAATTATAGTTTATGCAACAATGTGCAGCATGGAGATGAAGAATGTAGCACCCCAAACCCGGCCCAAACGTTATGGCCAGATCCGACATGCCACATCGAAGCGTTCAAAATAATTTCTATTGTTGATCTAGAAAAACTTACTTAGTGTTTTAAAAGATAATTTCATTATAGGTTAAAGTGAATGGAAGCTGTGCACCAGGTAAGAAACCGGAAAAGAGGTGGTGAGTCCATCGGATCGCTTAATACCAAGCTCCTTCGGATCCAATCCTAGACATGCATCTCGCCATTGCCACACCTTAACGTCATGGATATTTCTAGAAACCGATTTGATTAAGTCATTTTAGGAAAAGTGATTAATTTTGGAAAATACTTTCATTGCGGAAGCTTTGCTTGTTGTCGTGTTATTTTGAAATCAACTGTTGTTTTTGAAAATGCGCCTAAAGCTATCCGGTTTCAACAGTTAAAATAAGTATTACCTATCTTAGTAATACATATTAAAACCATCAAAAATAAATAAGCGGCCTTATTACATTTAAAAGCCCAAAACCTCAAACGTAATTAAAAGGATGTCCAGTTCACCGAAGAAAATCAAACTTTCAGAAGGCGGTGGCCACTCCAATTCCCTCACGACCCAAGCCTACTATGGTTGGGGATTTCTGCGTGGATGAAAATAAAAGGGTGAGTTTGGGAAACTCATGTGTAAATTAACCCAACCATAGCCTATATCACTAAACCACGAAATAGAATAAGTTGGCCTTAGCCTGAGCGAATTCAAAATAAAGCCCATAGGCCCATAATGTAACGTAATGTATATTACATGTTTATGCGAAACCCAACCATATCCAACCGTATACACCCCGTACCAACCTTACACCGTGGGGAGACAACTCGACCCACCCAACCGCTACACACCACGAATTTGCAGCATGGCTGCAGAGCGAATAATGTGATGAGTCACCAGATCTGATAATCGTGGCGAGCCACCGTATCAGAATATATGTGGCAGAGCCACCAGATCAGATATTTGTGGCATAGCCACCAGAACGCTTCCTCCATAATATAACCCATGTCCCCATGCAACAGATATATAATCATGGCATACATCATACAGAATCAAATCGTCATGCTTTTCAGTCAAAATTAACCCTAGGGGTATAACGGTAATTTTACACCTAGGGGTATAACAGTAATTTTCCATACATAGGGGTATTATAGTAATTTAGCTACTTTTAGGGTTTTCATGCATATCCTAACTATTTACGTACTATTAGAACACTTACCGCAAATACTTACCGAATTGGGCCCGTTGGCCCATGAACCCGATTTTTGACCCATTAAGCCCAAATTATCAAAATGTACGAAATCGCGCGTACTGCAATTTATTACTTTAGATTACCAAATATACAAACCCAACTATCTTACGAGCATTCGCACACTCGCAAATGCGCAAAATACTGACTTTTCGGCATTTCGCTTTTCGCTTTTGCCAATCTAGTCTATAAGAGGGTGTCGATTACACACATTTTATGACGATATCTTGTGAGATCCACACACGAACCGCCTACAATTGGGTTACTAACACGTTAATCTAACTATTCAAATACAAACTACGATTAACCCCTTACAATATTCGCCAACCACACCTACAGATCATAGTAAGCTTATAAGAAATCAATAAGCAACTCATTAACAAATTTTTGTCAATGTTTACCACATAATCATAATTTCACTGCAAGCTGTTTTCTTGAGCAACAGTCACTAAATTATTTATAACTGGAGCTACGAAACTCCAAATCAAGTGCCGTTAATTTTCCCTGCAAATAGACTCATATATCTTCTATCCATAAAATTTTCAGAATTTTTGGTATGGCCAATCAATACCAGATTTTTCTTAAAGTTTCCCATGTTTCACTGTTTGACTAATCTGACCACTCTTCATTACGAATCAAATTTCTCATTGTACAGAATTCAAAATATGTTCTTGTTTATTTCATTAGAAACTAGACTCAATAAGCTTTAATTACATAATTTATTCAGCTTCTAATTCATCTCCCACAATTTATGGTGATTTTCCAAAATCACATTATTGCTGCTGTCCCAAGCAGATTTATTACCAAATCACTCTTTCACACATACCTTGCATGCATGTTATTTAAACATGTATATCACCAATCAATCATCACATATCTATGATTTTACTTAAGTATAATCTCCATTTCATCATTTTAAAGCACAACATGTTAGCTGATTTTTCCCTTTAACATCTAAGGCACATGCATACTTATTTGTTTGGCTCAACTTCACCTATCTTCCATTTTTCATCAAAAGAATATGAAACAACAACCATCTCCTTCATTTTAATTCATGATTAAATGCTCACAACACAACTAAAAATCAAAATATACTTCAAGAGTTAAGGTAGAATCAAGAAGAACTCATGAACCTCAAAATAGAAGCAAGGTACCAAGAACTTACCTTCAATTTTCCTCCTCCTAATGACCAAATACTCAAGAGCTTTCTCCTCTCCTTTCTCTTCTATAACTTTCAGCTATGATGAACAAAGATGGACAAAACTTTGTTCTTTTCACCCCTTTTTCTTTTAATAAAACTTCATATTTCATCCATTTAATTCTTTAATACAAAAGACATGAAATTCTTATCATGAAACATTTACCTAACCTATTATCAATTTGTATCAATTTGTACCATAAATTATGGATATCAAGTGTACATTTTGTCTACAACAACATGATGGCTGGCCACTTCATGTAAAATGGGAGGTTTTTCATGCAAATCCTCCTATTTTGCACTCCTATTTATTTGGCCACTTCAATTTAGCCTATAGCATTTTCAAACATTTTCACATAGGTCCTATTTCATAATTTCACCCCCTTTTTCTTATGGAACAAAAATTAACTAAAATTGTTGGGTTCTATCTTAAGTTTGGGCTTTCTAGAGGCCCACTAACATAATTAAACCTATGCCAACATTCATAGGATTCCCGAAAATTGGGGCGTTACAAAGAATGCCACTTAAACACTATACATAGCTGTGTCATCCATTTCTGGCCTGATGTGGTAACTTCTATTAGCCATAAGTATTTGCACTCGTCTCCAGCTTGTGTTTAATTGCTCTACTGTGGTGTAGAAAGAGCACTTGGAAATCATTCGCTGCACAGAGCAACAAAGCTTAAAGGGGGGCGCGTTGAAGCACTTTGGAAAAATTGTAGTTAAAAGCTAAGATTGAATGAGGAGATAATCAACAAATGCTATACTACTCGAATTGGATATAAGGTTGGCTGCATGTCTCAGTATTTAATTAATAGTCCTCTTTTTCTTTTTCTAACATTGAATTTCCAAATTAATAAAATGCAGCTTCCGTTGCAATATGCTAATGAGACTGCACACCTGAAGCCACCTCAAGAATATGTGCTATGGGCGGTGGTGAATAATCAGCCACTCAGACAAGTGAGTTCGTTTATTTCTCTCTCTTTGTGTGATTGTGAAGTAGACATTTTTTTGACATGTAATTTCAATATTTATTTCATGGTTGCAGGACTTTGAAACTTATTACATGTGATTGAAACTAGTATTAGATATAAAAATAATGTTGATTATTTTTGTAATTTCAAAAGTGAAATTAGAGAAAGTAAGAACCTTCATACATAAATAGATAAACAATCTTCTTGTAAATAATTGACCGACAGGGCGAAGAGCAATGTTGCAACGTTTTGGGATGGTGAGGGTAACTTCTGGCCTGAATCCCGCTTTATGTGCCATGCGAGAAAAGAAAAGGCCGCAAACGCAGTTCGGATTGTCGAGCTTTTTCTCCATTACAGCACAGCAATGCTCGGAAACAGGAGCTCTTATGAATTTTGCTGCGTATCCACATGGGAACAGCTTTTGAGCCTCCTTTTCGATTTCATGTTTCCTGCAGTGGCTGTAATATTTACTCATTGCATCGACTCTATTGAACCCTGCAATGCATCATACTCAAAACAAACATGATAACCTACATGTATTTCATTTGAGTTTTCATTTCTTCAATGCGTATTAAAGATTTTTAAGGGACAGTTTATAACAATTCGAACTTAAACAAAGACATTTTTCAACAATGTATACACTAACAAGTAGCTGAAAATGAAGATGAATTTCAGCAATTACAATGGACATGGAATTAGAGAAAAAATCTTATGAAAGTGACCCACAGTTTAAGCATTCATTATTCATAACAAGCTAGAATCATGCAGCGCAAGCCAAAGTCAAACCGACAGACATTGACTACTGTTCTGTAGCATCCAGCTAACTCTTTTTCTTCAATTGTTTGATTTCAAAATTATTTTTTTGGTGTACAATATGTTATAGTTGAATATGGATCGTTTTATATATTTGGAAATGATATGCAACAACAAAGAAAGTAATTGTATGATTATTTAAATTTAAATTTTGGACTTTATACTTCTTTTATAATTTGGTAATTTGGTGCTTCAATGTTTATAATGATATTATTTAGTCTAAATTATTCTAATTAAAATTTTGTTATGTAATTTTAAATAAGTGTTAACATCGTTAATATTTTTTGGTTAGCTTCAAGTCCATTATAATGCCATTTTCTGTTATATGATTATGGAGTAAGTACTTTTTTTTTTTTTAAAATTTTAGAATATCAAACCAACAAATTTAACAAAGAATTTGGCATATTTGTCGAAAAAACCCTCAATGTTTTTGAGTTTTTGGGTTTGAGCCCTTAACATTTTTTTGGGATTGACACCCTTAACGTTACGATTTTTTAATAAATCAGCCCAATTTTAACTGAAAATGTGAGTTGACTGTCAGTTAAACTGCAGGTCAACGAAGTAGCCTACGTGACTTGCCACATAAGCACGAGGTCATACATGATGTGATCTATGAAAAAAATTGTTTAACATTTTTTTTTTCATTTTGTTTCAATTTATTTCTTCTCCTCTTTCTATTTTCCCCTCTAGCTACTGTTGCCTCTGTGTCCAACCCCCATTGCCGCTGCCGCCTTCCTTCTCACTCTTTACTACTGATCTCACCACAAATGTTAGAAGAGATGCCGATGAGATCAATGGTGAGGAGTGAGAGGGAAGCGAGCGGTGGTGGGGGTTGGGACGGTGAGAAGTGAGAGGGAAGGCGACGACAGGGTTGGACAAAATGGCGACAACAGCTAGAAGGGAAGAGAGAAAGAGGAGAAGAACAAAGAAGATTGAAACAGAATGAAAAAAAAAAAGAATTTTATTAAACAATTTTATTTTTATAAATGACATCATCTATGACCTCCTGCTTATGCGGCACGCCGCATAGGCTACTTCATTGAGCTGTGATTTGACTGACGGTTAACTCACGTTTCCCGTTAAAATTGGATTGATTTATGAAAAAATTGTAACATTGAGGGTGTCAATCCAAAAAGAAAAAGTTAGGGGCTCAACCCAAAAACCCATAAACATTGATAGTATTTTTGACAATTATGGCAAAGAATTTTAACAATTTTAACGGTGTTAACCATAGCAAAATTTGCAATTTTAAAAAAAATAGAGAGATTGAATGCTTAAAAATAAAAAAATGAGGTATTAAATTTCAAATATACAAAAGAACATAAATGTGAGCATATTGTATCCTTTAAATTTAATCTTTTAAAAATTAGGGATTTTATTCAAAAGGTACGTATTATATTATATTTTATCTTAATGCTTCCTCACATGGATACAAATGCAAATAAGGAACGTTTCCTAAATAGCATATAATTATTATAACGTATCAAATGCTTACCTTTTATGCTTCTTTGCTTCATGGTTAAGGTTTGGACCATAGATGACACCTACCAACTCCCATTTTGCTTGCTTATTTATTCCTCTTAGTCAATTACAAAGAAATCAAAATAGCAAGATGTAGAGGCCAAGGTTTGAATTGCTAGAAGCTTTGGTTATGGAAATTCTGTCAAAGCTTCCAGTTAAATCCCTTACTCGCTTCAACCGTGTTTGTAAATATTGGTGTTCTTCTTTTCAAACTCCTCATTTCATTTCCAATAATTATCACAACAACCTTGAAAACGACAACCTTAATCTACTTCTTAGTCGCTGTGATGGTAACACCTTCCAACCTTATTTTTCTCAACTTTCAACTGAAAAAGATCAAAATTATATAGCAAAGCAGAACATTGACTTACCCTTTTTTAAGAATGATATTCCCTCTGTTTATGGTGCTTGTCATGGATTATTGTGTTTACTTGATCCTTCAACGGATAAGGCTGCCATTTGGAACCCATCAACCAGAGAGTTTAAAATCCTTCCACCATCTTCAATCCAACGCCCTCCATATTTTTCCCCATTCGAAGAAACCTACCTTACTTTAGATGACATTTCTTTTACCACGCTGCTTTTGGGTTTGATTCTAAAACTGATGACTACAAAGTCATACGATTTGTTATTCTTACTTTTGTTAATAGTGAAGAAGAACAACCACATCCTCATTTTATGTACCAAGTTGAGTTGTATTCTCTTAGAAGTAATTCCTGGAAGGAAATTCCATCTCCTGATTATACACTAACTTATACAACTTTGGAAAATAATTATGTAGATGGAATTTTGTTGGAAATTAGCCTGCATGCAGCATGTGAAGAAGCCACTGTCAAGAAGCAGCCCGAGCCATGCATGCAGCTGCAAAGAAAAGAAAAGAGATCAAACTGTTGTATTATTACAGGGTGAAGTATGCATCTTAAACCAGAGAAGATGGACATGCAGCTCATGCTGAATCATGCACTCAAGAACTCATGCACATAAGTTGTCCTGGTAAAGTATGTGCAAGAATTCATACACATAAGTTTCCCGGGTAAAATACGTGCAATAGGAGATGTTTATGCTACTGTTTCATCTCAGTTTATTTTGTTACTCTTTAACAATATATATATATATATATTTGTAATATAGTTCATTTTGAACTATGTTTGGATGACAATTGATGTAACTTGATGGTCAAAGAGTTGGTTACCAGCTTTGTTCAAGTGTGCAAGTAATATCACCTAGTTCCAATGTAATAGATGGAGTTAGGTAGTGTTTAGGTGATGAATTTGTTGATCTTTTGACTAGCCAATGACTGGTATATGTAATGGCTTTGAGCCAAAGTTTATTTTGAATGAAATCATCAGATTTTCTTCCATATGCTCCATCTTTTCTTTGAATTCTTAGTTCTGTTCTCCATTCTTGACAGTAGCTAAAAGCTTGAACTTCAAGCATTTTTCCTTCATATTTCATCCGGGTATAATACGTTGCTATTAAAGTCCAGATTGAAGTTCTTACTTCATCCGATTAAAGTGGGTTAAAACTCCAACAAATTTGCTATTGGAAAACAGAGACAAGAGCATATCTTGATTTTAGAGGACTAATTCTTTCCTTTGACATGGGGAATGAGAAGTTCTCAATTTTACCTATCCCAGAATTTGTTGGGTCTTTCCCTGAATACTATGTTGATCTATTGGTGTTTAATGGATCACTTGGTGCTGTTGTTTACCCATCAGAAAGAATTGACACGTCTTTTGATTTATGGGTTACAAGTGAAGGAGTGTGGACTAAACAATTCAATATTAAATCCATTTCTGGAGTTGTACACCCATTGGAATTTGGAAAAAATGGTGACTTGTTTCTTAGAGACACAAATAATGAAGTACTTCTATTTGACTCCTCCACCCAAGAGCTTAAGGAGCTTGAGATTAATACTTATCTAGATCATATTTGGGTGGTCATCACCCTTCATGCTTATTTTGAGAGCCTGGTTTGTATCAATGGAATACAAGAGATTGAGAAACATGTAATAAGTCAACCAACGAGAGATGCATCAAATGAATACTGAATATGAAGAAGGATATGCATGAAATGAATATTGAATATGAAGATGGATGGAGAGGGAGAACATAAATGTGTAAGATGTAAAAGGAATTTTTAGTTGTGAGCTTCTTAGTATTTCTATTATTGTGTGGATTATATGTTTGAGATGCTAGCCATTACCTGGTTTGTGTATTTAGAGGATTGTTGAGTTTATGTTTGGTTTTAGTTGCTTAGATATCTATAAGATTTCTGCCATAGTTTGAAAATATCATTCTCCAAAGTGGTGAAATGAATATAAGTTTAAAATGCATAACAAAATGGAATTACAAAATTTTGCATTATATACCCTAGAAAAAGCACACAATAAACAATTGAAAGTTTGGAAACAGAGAAAATGGAAATTTCATAAAACGAAAATGGAAACTCATCAACCAAATTTAAGCAATTGAATAAAAAAATAAAATCTTTTCCTCTAAAAAAGTAATTATTTTCAAAAGTTTAGGTTTTTATTTATATTAATAAACCCAATTTTAATTTTTTTCTTTTTTATTGATTGAGTTTCAATCATCACCAAGAAATTAAATAAAAGTAATTATGTCATAGTTTCAAATAATCCAATTAATATTACATATTTTCAATATGTTCTTTGATCTTTATAAAGTTCGATCAACAAATTTGAATGATTTAAACTTAAAATGATTCGATTTTAAAATAACACTAATCCGAATATAGATTTAAAATAACCCAAT
Source organism: Gossypium arboreum (assembly GCF_025698485.1). NCBI lineage: Eukaryota > Viridiplantae > Streptophyta > Magnoliopsida > Malvales > Malvaceae > Gossypium > Gossypium arboreum. The sequence continues at coordinate 129,294,135 of NC_069079.1, read as the reverse complement.
CCCAATCCCATAACATTCAATATCTTTAAATTTATGTAGAAAGCCCTTTCCGTAAATAGTTCTAAAAATTATTATTTTACAAAAAATTTAAATTATTTCCATTATTTTAAATTTATAATATTTATTTTATAATAAAAATTAAAATTAATTATATATTAAATAAAGAAGAATTCAATTCGATTGTGGATAACCGTAATTGCTAAACTTACATTTTATAACAGCTTGAGTTGCCTTGTCACATCCCAAAATTAGGGGTAGAAGAAATACGGGTAAAATTTAAATTTTTTAAAAGAATAATAAGAATAGGGTAAGCTAACTTAGAATGCATTAAAAATTAATTGTTGATAAAGAATAGATTACCAGGCTTAATGGTTAAAGTGTTAAGCAAGCTAAGGTCTTATATTCAAACTCCCTTGATTGCATCTTTCGTTGATTTTTATTCATTTTCTCTACTTGGCCAAAACCCTTAAAACCAATTTCTTGAAGGCTTATGTTAAGTCTGAGTTTGCTAGTGATGTGGTCGTTGAGAGCACCAAAAATATCCTATTCCCTGTAAAATAATGAAAAAAATAGTAAATAGGAAGTAGGGTCGAATCCTCAGGGACCGGATTATACGAATGCTTGTCTCTCAAATCAGGCAGAATCGTGCCCAAGAAAACTGCGTTCTTGGAAAAAATAAAAATAGAATTTAAAATTGATTTTGGAAGCGAAAATAAAATAAAAACAGAATTTAAAGTTTACTGAAATTATGATTACGAAAATAATAAAAATAATAAAGAGAGTTTTAAGAGAAAAGAAATTCTTATGGGAAAGTTCCAGCCTCCGGTTGTCTCATTCCGCCTTGGGCTCAATCCTTGGCTTTTGGATGATCCTTCTCGACTCAAGTAAGCCAGTTATAGTAGAAGAGGACGCCTACGACCACCAGCTCCAAAGATTAGATTTACGGTTTTTAGGGAACCTGACTCTAGCCAGTAATCTATGCTAGATCAACGCTTCTCAATGGCGAATCCCACGCCATTTTGTCTCTTTGGCTCACCAACCTCTGACGCAGTAAGTTAACGAATCGACTATGCAGTCCTTCCAAAACATACAAAGCGGCCGCCTTTACATATGCTGAAAAGCTTACTTCTTAAGGGCCATGGACGAAAGCGTCAGCCCGTAGTGCAGAGAAACGATGAATACTTGGCGAGAAGGCTAAGTACGGATTCTAGGCCTGAATAACCCTTTTTGGGGAAATATTGACAACTTTTGGCTAGAAGGGTTTTTTAGTGGCTCATGATAATGGAGGGAAAGAAAATAAATAAAAATATGGAAAAAGAAATTTTATTGAAAAGAAATATGAAAGAACAAAAGACTTTTGGGGGAGAGTGTTTACAGAAAAAGATTCTCCAAATAGAGTCACTTCACCCCCTATTTATAGTGCTAGGGAGATAGTCTAATTGAACTTAAATTCTAAAAAGATAAATACATTTAATTAAAGATAAACAAAGATAATTAAAATAAAATCCTAAATTTGAATAATCCTAATAATTATCTTAATATTAATTATCCTAATAGAATAAAAGAAAATAGAGTCTTCCAAAATAAAATCTCTTCTATTTGCTTTTAAGTCCTTGTGCCTTCCATGTTCGCACTTTTGGCACCATATTTGTCCCACGTTGCATATTGGCCCATTTAATCTCCAAATTGACGCTTTTTCCCTTGAATTTACTTTTCGCCTCCAATTTAGTCCCTAAAAGATAAAAAGACATAAATAGCTCAAATTAGTAGGCTCAATCTCAAAATAAACACATGATTAATATATAAAAATACGTCATTTTAGAGTATTATCAAATTCCCCCCTACTTAGCCCATGCTTGCCCTCAAGTATGGTTCCTATCAACTGTGAAAGCTAGATTTTGCCATAAAAGAAATACCACTCCAAAGTTTCATAAAAATTAGTTAAAAACGCATATGAAAAATAAAGAGACCTCTAAGCTTGCTTTAAGTAAAACAGAAAAAGTATTCCAATTATTTCACACAAAAATTAAGATCGACTTGAGTTATGCCATTTAGGTAAATTACCAAACCTACTAAGACACCTTAATTATTTCCTCATTTAGTCCCCGAAGTGCAACTTTATTAGTACTTATTTTTTTCTTATTTTTTTTTCTTTTTTTCTTATTTTTGATTTTTTTTAAATTTTATTATCATTTATTTACTTAGGAATATATTAAACCTTTTGACGCGAAGAGAGATGACAACCCAAGCACCCCACCCGGTTACTCACCCAACATACTCCTAAAATTATTTATTTAGGTTAGCGGAGTTTTACCCAACACGTCACACAACCTTTTCGCAAGTAGAATGACAACCCAAGCACCCTACCCCGGTTACTCAGTCAGTCACGATTTGAGCCATACTCATAACCTCGGCTAGTGGAGTTTTACTTGTCACGTCACACAACCTTTTGACGCGAAGTAGAATGACAACCCAAGCACCCTACCCCGGTTACTCAGTCAGTCACGATTTAAGCTGTACTCATAACCATGGAAAACATTTATTAAAAATTAAACGATATTTAAAATTCTTGAGAACTCAGGAAAGAAAAAATTTAAGTGTCAAAAATAAGTTTTAATAATCACCTAATAGCCATGAACATTAATTAAGCATGCAATCATTTTAAGTGTTCACTTTATATTAAACTTGATCAATTTTACGAAAAGCAAGATAGAATTAAACCTATTAATCACAATTATTTTTAGCCTAATAAAAATAAAACAGTGGAGATGGCATCAATTATGGGAAAAATCATAACTTCCTTAGAAGGTAAGAATCATGCATGAAAGTCAAACAACAATATGATAGCAAAAATAGCAGATAATAACAGTAACAACGAAGAATGCCTCCCCCCCACTTAAAACATATAGTCCTCGATGTGAAAGTAAAAGGAAAATAAATAGGTGGAGAGAAAAAAAAAGTTTAGAAAAACTCTCCATGTAGTTACCGTCGGTTGGCGCACACGGTGGAGAAGAAGATGGCGAAGCGGCAAGAGGTGGAGACGGGGTGAGTGATGTGTTCAATGTTGGTTTGGCTTCGGGTTCTCACCGTGGTGGCTAAGAAATCGGCAGTGGGTGGTGGAGGAGAAAGGAGTCGGGGGTTATGGAGAAATTTGGAAAAAAAAAATGTAAGGTTTGGGGGTTTTATTTGCTGAAAAGGAGTGTTTGGCTACAGGTTTTGGGGATTCTATGGCTGGAATAGATTTGTTTGGCTGCAGAGATATGGCATTTCAATGGAATAGAACTGCTTGACAAAGATGGATAGGGTTGTTTTGGTGCACACTTTCATCTTTTTTTTTCTTCAGTATTTTCGCTTCATTTCACCTAGATGGAAGAAGAGAAATTTATTAATATTTAACTAAAATAAAATAAAAATAAAAGAAAATAATAAATAATAAAAGAAAAAATAAATAAAAATAAAAAGAAAGACTGGGTTGCCTCCCAACAAGCGCTTGTTTAACGTCGTTAGCTCGGCGCCTTGAACGGTTTTATGGTGGTTCTAATTGAATTTTCTCGACCGTGTGGGCTGGAAATTCTCGTAAAATGGCTTCAGCCGTTGACCATTGACTGTGAACGCTTTCCTGATTCTTCACTCTCTATTTCAATTGCGCCATTTGTAAATATTTTAGTCACAATAAAAGGTCCTTGCCACCGAGATCGAAGCTTACCTGGGAATAGCTTTAATACGGAGTTATAAAGCAAAACTCTTTGTCCTACTGAGAAATGCTTTTGAACTATATTTTTGTCATGAAACATCTTTGTTTTGTCCTTATAAATTCGAGCATTCTCGTAGGCATCATTGCGAATTTCCTCCAATTCTTGAATGTCCAATTTCCTTGCCTTCCGCGGGCTCTAACTCCATGTTACATTGTCGAATAGCCCAATAAGCTTTATGCTCCAACTCTACTGGTAAATGACATGCTTTGCCAAAAACAAGTCGATACGGGGTCATGCCAATTGGTCCCTTATACGCCGTCCGATAGGCCCAAAGCGCGTCATTGAGCCGAAGACTCCAATCCTTACGGTTGGGTCGAACCGTTTTTTCCAAAATTGACTTGATCTCCCTGTTTGAAACCTCTGCTAGGCCGTTCGTTTGGGGATGGTAGGCTGTTGCTATACGATGATGAACCCCATATTTTGATAATAGTGCCTCCATGACCTTGTTGCAAAAGTGGGTACCACGATCACTGATCAAAGCTCGAGGTGTTCCAAACCTAGAAAAAATAGTTCGTTTTAGAAACTCCACAACAGTATTAGCATTACCATTGCGAGTAGGCTTTGCTTCTATCCACTTAGAAACATAGTCTACTGCAAGAAGTATATATACGTTTCCAAACGAAGAAATAAAGGGGCCCATGAAATCAATGCCCCATACATCAAAAATCTCACATACATGAATCGGGGATAGGGGCATTTGATTTCGTCTAGTGATATTACCTGTATGCTGACATTTATCGCAAGATTTACAGAAGTTAAACGCGTCACGAAAGATTGTAGGCCAATATAGCCCACACTCCAATACCTTGTGAACTGTCTGATTAGGGCCAAAGTGACCTCCACAAGCTTCTGTGTGACAAAAAGTAAGGATAGAGGTTACCTCAGTTTCTGGAACACATCGTCGTATTATCTGATCTGAGCAATGTTTCCACAAGTATGGATCGTCCCATATGTAATTCCGAGCTTCGCGTCTAAGCTTGTTTTTTACGGATTGAGCTAACTCAGTGGGCAGCGATCCCGTGGTTAAGAGATTAACTATGTCTGCATACCACGGATAGTAAGCCTCGGTTGAGAATAAGCTTTCGTCGGGGAACTCATCCTTTATGGGATAATTATCAAATGGAGTTTTTATCCTACTCAAGTGGTCGGCCACCAGGTTTTCACACCCCTTTTTGTCACGAATCTCGATGTCAAATTCTTGGAGCAGTAAAATCCACCTAATGAGCCTTGGCTTTGCTCCCTTCTTTGCGATTAAGTATCTAAGAGCTGCATGGTCAGAAAAAATAATCACCTTAGATCCGAGTAAATATGATCGAAATTTATCTAAAGCAAATACAATAGTTAAAAGTTCTTTTTCTGTGGTTGTGTAGTTGCTTTGTGCAGCATCTAGGGTCTTTGAGGCGTAACAGATGACATGAGGCTCTTTCGCTATCTTTTGTCCCAATACGGCTCCCACGCTACGTTCGCTTGCATCACACATAATTTCAAAGGGATAGTTCCAGTCTGGTGCTTGTACTATAGGGGCGGTTACCAACTTTTGCTTAAGTGTATCAAAAGCCTCCATGCATTTTGAGTCAAACTCAAATTTTTTTTCTTTCTGCAATAGCTCGCACAATGGTTCAGCTATTTTTGAGAAGTTTTTTATAAAACGCCTGTAAAATCCTGCATGGCCAAGAAAAGAACGTATCTCTCTAACAGTAGAGGGATATGGCAAAGAATTTATAATATCAATTTTGGCCTTATCAACCTCAATTCCCTTAGATGAGACTATATGACCTAGAATCAAACCTTTGTCTACCATAAAATGACACTTTTCATAGTTCAAGACAAGATTAAATTCTATGCACCTGTTCAAAATTATCGTAAGGTTTTCAAGGCATTCAGTAAAATAGTTTCCATACACGGTAAAATCATCCATAAAAACTTCAATAATTTTTTCTACATATTCAGAAAATATACTCATCATGCATCTCTGGAAGGTAGCTGGTGCGTTGCAAAGTCCAAATGGCATCCTTCTGTATGCAAACGTGCCGAACGGGCATGTAAAAGTGGTCTTTTCCTGGTCTTCTGGCGCAACAGGGATCTGGAAGAAACCTGAATATCCATCAAGACAACAAAAGTGAGTTTTACCAGCTAAACGTTCAAGCATTCGATCTATAAAAGGAAGAGGGAAATGATCTTTTCTAGTATAAGCGTTCAACTTCCTGTAATCGATACAGACACGCCACCCCTTCTGCACTCGGACCGGTACTAAGTCGCCTCAAGATATTTTTCTTTCTTTATCACGCCCGTTTTCTTGGGCACGACTTGTACCGGACTTACCCATCTGCTGTCAGAAATGGGGAAAATGATGTCAGCATCCAGCAGCTTAATTATTTCTTTTTTCACCACCTCCATCATATTCGGGTTTAAGCGTCTTTGTGCCTCTCTCTTTGGTTTCGTGTTCTCCTCCAAGTAAATCTTATGGGTGCATGTCAAAGGGTTTATCCCCTTCAAGTCAGCAATGGTCCAGCCAATCGCCTCCTTATGACTCTTTAGTACCTGGATCAAACTTTCCTCCTCGGGTTTAGAGAGTTTATTTGAAATTATAATTGGTAAGGTATTACCTTTTCCTAAAAATGCATACTTGAGATGCGCGGGAAGTGGTTTCAATTCCAAATCTGGAGCCTGCACAACAGAAGGTAGAAGTTTAGTTTCTGATGGTGATAATAATGTCTTAACAAATTCATAATCATCATATCTATATTCAGATTCGTCTTTATAAGTTGACTCAAAAGTCTCGTCCACTAATGAGTCAATCAGGTCGACGCGGTTTACGCTCAAGATTTCGCTTGGATGTCTAATGGCATCGTAAACATTGAATTTCACGATCTTCCCATCAAATTCCATCGTAAGAGTGCCGCTTCGAACATCGATCTTGGTGCTAGCAGGACTAAGGAAGGGTCGCCCAACAGAGGTCGAAGATCCAGAAGTGTTGTCCTCCTCCATCTTAATTACGTAGAAATCTGCAGGAAAATAAGTTCATTAACTTTTACCAAGACGTCCTCGAGGACTCCTTCAGGATGCACAATAGACCTGTCTGCCAATTGAATAATAACACCTGTCTTTGTCAAAAAACCCGCGTTAAGTGATTCATAAATAGAATAAAGCATTACATTTATGGAGGCCCCTAGATCACACATAGCCTTCTTAATTCCCAAATGGCCAATTTTGTATGGAATAGCGAACATACCCCTATCTTTGCATTTAACCGGCATTTTTCGCTGTAGAACTGCGGAAACATTCTCACCAACACTTACCTTTTCATTACCTGTTAGTTTTCGTTTGTTGGTGCAAAGTTCTTTGAGGAACTTAACATACCGCGGAATCTGTCTAATGGCATCTAACAGTGGTAAGTTGATCTCAACATTCCTGAATGTTTCGAGGATTTCTTTGTCTTCCTTACTTTTTCGACACTGATTTAATCGTCCTGGGAATGGAGGTTGGATTTTTGGCAGTGGGGGTTTCGCTCGGATCTGTTTGGCGTTTCCTAGAGTTTCTTGGGCGATTTCTTGACCAAGATTCTTGCCAGGAATTGGTTCCAGCACCTTTCCATTTCGTAACGTTACTGCATTCGCATTTTGCCTCGGGTTTGGTTCTGTTTGTGATGGCAGTTTCCCTTGAGAGTTTAATTTCTCAATTGATGTGGTCAACTCCCTTATGGATGCTTCAGTTTTCTGCTGAAAACCCTTCATTTCTCTTTGGAAATTGAGAGTTTGCTGTTGAAAATCAAGGACATTAGTTGCTAATTTATTGACCAAAGTTTCTAAAGAATTACCTGAATCTTGCGACTGTTGTGGGGCTCGATTTTGGTATGGCTGGCTATATCGTGGATTAGCCCCATAACTAAAATTAGGGTGGTCCCTCCATCCTGGATTGTAGGTATTGGCGTAAGGGTCGTATCGTCTTTGTGGTGGCCCAGGAAAATTTCCCACAGCATCTAAATGGGCCATAGAATCGTCACATAGACTAGGGCACGCATCAGTCGTATGTTCAGGTGTAGCACATATTCCACATACTCGGGCTGGTTTCAATTTTTCTGTAACAAGGGAATTCACAATATTAGTAAGTCTATCAAGTCTATCTTCAATGGTAGAATTACTTAGCTGGTGAACCCTTCTAGGGGGTTCAGGATTGGCTCGAAATTGCTGGGAATTCGCAGCCATTGTGGAGATTAAGTCTCTTGCTTGTTGTGGAGTCATGTTGACTAACGCTCCTCCACTCGCGGCATCTACCATATTCATCTCCTTGGGTTTCAAGCCTTCATAAAAGTACTGGAGCAAAGACTGTTCCGTTATACCGTGTTGTGGGCAACTTGCACACAACTTCTTAAATCGCTCCTAATAGTCGTATAGAGTCTTTGCGTCTTTTTGCCTTATGCCCACGGTTTCTCTTCTTAACTCAGCCGCTCGTGATGCGAGGAAAAACACATAAGAAATAAACGAGATAGATCAGCCCAAGTTGTAATGGATCCAGGAGGTAAATAAAATAACCATTCCCTAGCTGAATCAGCTAGGGAAAAAGGGAAAGCGCGCAATTTAATTTGATCCTCAGTTACCCCCTGAGGTTTCATACTCAAACAAACCATATGGAATTCTTTTAAATGCTTATGGGGGTTTCCATTTTGTAACCCACGGAAAGTTGGCAGTAGCTGAATCAAGCCTGACTTTAATTCAAAATCAGTATCCATAGTAGGATACGCGATGCATAGTGGCGGTTGTTCTGTCGGCGCTTCGGCCAGTTGCCGAATTGTCTGAGCCATAAGTTGAGGTGTTAAATTAGGGTTTTCGTCAACCCTAGTGTTCAGCACTTCTTCAGGGGAATCGACTTCTTCTTCTTTACTTTCTAACGTTTGAGTAGGGTTTTCGTTAACCCTAGACTCTACTTCGTCGTCGATTCTAATTTCTGGCGGTGGATTGCTTTAAGTTCCAACCACCACGATCGCTTTTCCTTAGTTTTGTTTCCTTCGATTAGCTTTCAGATCTTTTCGATTTCGAGTCGAACGCAAGAGTACTGGAGCAGATCCGGTCATAGAAAACAAAGAAAAACAAGATTAGTATGTTCTTTGGTCCCGAACGGCGCCAAAATTTGATGCGGTCGTTGAGAGCACCAAAAATATCCTATTCCCTGTAAAATAATGAAAAAAAATAGTAAAGAGGAAGTAGGGTCGAATCCTCAGGGACCGGATTATACGAATGCTTGTCTCTCGAAATCCTGGGCAGAATCGTGCCCAAGAAAACCTGCGTTCTTGGAAAAAAATAAAAAACAGAATTTAAAAATTGATTTTGGAAGCGAAAATAAAATAAAAACAGAATTTAAAGTTTACTGAAATTATGATTACGAAAATAATAAAAATAATAAAGAGAGTTTTAAGAGAAATGAAATTCTTATGGGAAAGTTCCAACCTCCGGTTGTCTCATTCCGCCTTGGGCTCAATCCTTGGCTTTTGGATGATCCTTCTCGACTCAAGTAAGCCAGTTATAGTGGAAGAGGACGCCTACGACCACCAGCTCCAAAGATTAGATTTACAGTTTTAGGAACCCGACTCTAGCCAGTAATCTATGCTAGATCAACGCTTCTCAATGGCGAATCCCACGCCATTTTGTCTCTTTGGCTCACCAACCTCGACGCGATGAAGTTAACGAACCGCTATGCAGATCCTTCCAAAACATACAAAGCGGCCGCCTTTGCATATGCTGAAAAGCTTACTTAAGGGCCATGGACGAAAGCGCCACCAGTAAAGTGAGAAACGATGAATACTTGGCGAGAAGCTAAGTACGGATTCTAGGCCTCAATAACCCTTTTTGGGGAAATATTGACAACTTTTGGCTAGAAGGGTTTTTTAGTGGCTCATGATAATGGAGGGAAAGAAAATAAATAAAAATATGGAAAAAGAAATTTTATTGAAAAGAAATATGAAAGAACAAAAGACTTTTGGGGGAGAGTGTTTACAGAAAAAGATCCTCCAAATAGAGTCACTTCACCCCCTATTTATAGTGCTAGGGAGATAGTCTAATTGAACTTAAATTCTAAAAGATAAATACATTTAATTAAAGATAAACAAAGATAATTAAAATAAAATCCTAAATTTGAATAATCCTAATAATTATCTTAATATTAATTATCCTAATAGAATAAAAGAAAATAGAGTCTTCCAAAATAAAATCTCTTCTATTTGCTTTTAAGTCCTTGTGCCTTCCATGTTCGCACTTTTGGCACCATATTTGTCCCACGTTGCATATTGGCCCATTTAATCTCCAAATTGATGCTTTTTCCCTTGAATTTACTTTTCGCCTCCAATTTAGTCCCTAAAAGATAAAAAGACATAAATAGCTCAAATTAGTAGGCTCAAGCTCAAAATAAACACATGATTAATATATAAAAATACGTCATTTTAGAGTATTATCAGCTAGTGTTAAAACTTAGCACTCTCTTTAGTCCTAAGTTTGGAATTTTTGTGCATTTTCAACTAAAATATTTTATTCTCTTATTTTACCCCATAAGGTATTGAATTCCTAATTTTAAACTAATTCCTTGCCCAAATAAAAAAAAATTGTTTTTATTAATTAAGTCCTTCATTTAAATCAATCCTAATTCTTAATTCTATATCAGTTAGGGAAAAAGTTTTATAAATAGTTCATCTTTCAAACTCTAAAATTTTTTTTTAGAATTTTTTTCAAGAAAAACTCTCAAAATTAGGGGTGAGCAAAAACTGATTCGATTTGAAAAACTCAATAAAAAATTTAAATTTTGAATTACATAGTTCAATAAAAATTTGTCATTGTTAGAGACCGAGACAGAAAACTATTACCACAATTCTTACCATTAATGGTTAACTTTCAGTTTCAGTCCCTCTACTTTTTAATTATATAAGAATAGTTAAATCTAAATTTTTGTCCCTATATTGTGTTAAAATTCGAGATTTGGCCTTTATACTTCTTTTATAATTTGGCACTTCAACATTTATAATGTCATTATTTAGTCTAAATATTTAATTCTATTTAAAATTCTGACATAAATTTAAAGAAGTATTAACATTGCTAATTTTTTTTGTTATCTTCAAGTCCATTATAATGCCATTTTTTGTGACAAACTTATATTAGCATTGTCGATCAGCGGTGAAGCTAGGAAAGTTTTATTTTGGGGGATTAAATTGTATATTTTTACGATAATAAAAATACAATTTCACCATTTTAATAGCTTATATATTTATAATTTTTAGAGAATTAAATTAAATTTTTATCATTTTTAGGGGGCTAAAGTGTAATTTTATCATTATTAATTTAAAATTTTAGAAATTATAAATAGCATAAATAGAAAACTTTTCATGCCAGCCCCTGTGTGTGCATCATTGATATGATTATATATTGTTTTTCATAATAGTAAAAGAAACAAACACATTGAAAGACAAAAACAAGAATCATTGGCTTCAATGTGTTTGATGTCAAACTAAACAATGCTTGAATTTCTTTCCCATCACAAATCACAACTTAAAAAGGGTATGTTCCTATTTAATCTTCTCACTGTTTTGTCCTATAAAACCTTGTGTGTTTTATAAAATCATTTTTTTTCTACTTTAAAACATGATTATATACTTTTAATAAATGTGGCATTGGTTACGTTAGGAAAACTTGAGATAATTTCAACCCAATTCGATTATGTATTATTAGCAGCTACCCATATCTTTGAAAAGTCAAAGATATGGATGTCAAAAAATTGACACTGGAAATTAGAACATTTAAGGCACCGAAATTTGGTTTGAAATTTGGCATAGGATAATTGCAATTTTGGTCCCTAATGTATAGGGGCTTTGTAAGTTGATCCCTGAACCTCAACTAAAAATAGGCCTAACCATTTCTCATTTTCTTCATCCCATATTTGTCATTCTCTACTTAAGGTATTGTTTTCTCTCTCCCTATTTGTAAATTTCACTTGTATTTTTAGAGTGAAATATATTTGGTAGTGCCCGAGGACATAGGCAAAATTTACTGAACCTCGTTAAAATTCTGGTGTTCTTTATTGTTTATTTTTGCATATTTTGTGAGTGTGATTGTAGTGATTTATTGTGCTATTAAATTACAATAGAAGAATATTCTGGCTAGGAAAGACCTAGTACTTAAGTGATCCTCATGATCCATCTCTCTTTCCTGGGAGTTGAACTTAGTGTGA